>NC_133131.1:66819097-67119097 GCF_048418815.1 Hemitrygon akajei
TCCATGTGTAACCAATGTAGACCAGGTGCTGAGACTCCTGTTGCAGGAGTCACTGAGATTCCTGCGACCATACACTTCAATGGGTACTCTTGCCGGTCTCCAGGATGCCTGTGAAGAGAGAGAGGGTCTGGAATGGAAGGGTCATTGCATCAGAATGCCAACAGCTCTCCGTGGCAGGAGGCAAGGAGTGGGAATAAAGAGACTGCGGATGTTGGGATGTGGAGCAACAAGAAACTCTGAGACAGGCACATGGATGATAGCGAAACGGAGAGCTTGTGGAGAAGGGAATGGTTGGATTTGCTTGTTCATTCATTATGCTGTGTCGTATGGCATGGACAATCATGGTCTTTCCATGACCATGATTGTTGGCAAATTTTTCTACAGAAGTGGTTTGCCATTGCCTTCTTTCTGTGTCTTGACAAGACGTGTGACCCCAGCCATTATCAATGCTCTTCAGAGATTGTCTGCCTGGCATCAGTGGTTGCGTAACCAGGACTTGTGATCTGCACCGGCTGCTCATATGACCATTCACAAGCATGGCTTCACGTGACCCTGATCGGGGGTCTAAGCAGGTGCTACACTTTGCCCAAGGGCTAGCGGAGGGAAGGAGCACCTTACTCCTTTGGTAGAGACTTATCTCCATCCTGCCACCCTAGATTTATCTTAGAGTGTGTGAAAATGTTGGCACATGGGCTGAAGGGTCTGTAATGTTCTGTATGAACTCACTGGGTCAGGCAGTATCCGTGGAGACAAAGTGATAGGACATTTTGGTTGATATCCTGCATCAGGACTGAGAGTGTGAAGGTCAGATAGCCAGTATAAAAGGGGATGGGAAAGGGATGAGGCTTGAGTTGGCGAGTGATAGGTGGATCCAGATGGGGAGGAGTTGATGAGCAGATGCAGGTTGGTAGAGCAGGAAAGGGTGGAGTTAGTGACAGAGGCAGGGTGGTGTGAAGTGGAGAGAACAAAGGGGAACAGGTTATGGAATCTGTTAAGAAAACATGATGAACCAGATAAAGGGAGTGTGAATACTTTGACAAAGTATTACTTTAATATGCTGGACCAAGTGTTAATTGGAAACACTTGGTTAGCTTGCATGAAGAGTAAAATAACAAGGAGCAAATTTGTTTCTGTTTTCCAGGCTCAGGTTTACCTCTGCAAAAGGAAGAAGTAATTCTGACTATCTGCTTGAGCACCATTCTCGCTGTGGTCATTTTAACAATTGTGATGTATAATGTCAACAAGTGCAAACGAAGGAGAGCACAGTACTCACACCATCCTCTCTACGCCAGCTCGCATGAGGAGCCAGGTGTGTATATTCCTGATCTGTCTGACCTATGTAAATTAGATATGTTCAGCTTATTCCTTAAGGTTGCCATAACCGGGGTGGTAGTGAGGATAAGCTCCCAAAGGCACGCATCTCAAATAGCCTCTGACAACTAAGTCCGGCTTCTGGCCTTCACATGTGACTAAGCCTGGCAGAACTGTTTCTACTGACAGGAGAGGGAGCAAAGGCGGATTACTGGTGCGTTAGAAACCAGTCGCTTCGGGCAGAAGGGGCTTGTCAGCCATGGTTGGCAAGTCATCTGGAAGTAACACTTGATCTCTGACCTCCGCTGCCTTGTGGCAATGACTACTCACAGGGAAGGCTTTGGGCATGAACCCCAAGGGAACATCTGGAGCTGGAATCCCTAAGGCAGTCCCATGTTTAACGCTGACTGGCAACTTCTGCGCCATCGCCGCTGCCAAACTGTGCCGGTCTCTGCTGTTCCTATGGATTCATCAGCTGTGTGGAGAGGGGGAGCCTGCTGCCTGGACAACAGTTTGTACTGCTCTGGCCTGTGTACTGGCTTACATATCATGTAGACGTCTATGATCCATGGCCAACCCTGACCAGCAGAGTACCGCATTGTCACTGTCACCATAGTACCAAACAATCCAAGCTAAGAATATGCCAGGAACACCCAGCAGCTTGAGCAGCAACTGGGCAAAGTGAAACACTTCACCTTTTGGACCCTTAAACCTGCTTTACCTGATGAGTGTGTCAGGCATTTTCTTTTTTTTATTTCAGATTCACAGCTTTTTTTTGTAAATGAAATGCTTTTGGCCAGGCTTTATGTAAAATCAAGCTTATTGTTTGTTACAATTCATGACTTTACCCAAAATCTGCTGCTATTTCTAACAAAGTAGTAGTCACAGTAATTTTGATTAGCTGGTTTGATACAACATTGTAGGCCCTAATGACTTGTTCCTGTGCTGTACTCTCCTAAGTCCATTGTGCATGTACTAAAACATGCTGTTTTTGGTACATCTACATGTGTGGTCAATATCCTCCAGGATTCTCCACAAGAAACTGTTCATTAATCTTCACAAATGCACTGCAGGCAGTTGGGGATTATTCATTATGACATACAATACCTTTAAAAACCTTTTGTGGTTAGTAAATAATAAAACTATTGAAAAGTAGGTTTAAGGAAAGAGTGAATGTCAATGATAAGACTCACTAAGTCATATAATAAAGAGGGAATTTTTAACTGAAAAATAAAAAAAAAAATATATATATATATATATGGATGATGGAAATCTGAACTGTGAATCTGCCTTCCACAAAACAACTCTGTTTATTGAGAGTGGAAGATGAAAAATGCTTAAATTGGAAACAAGAACCAAACCTATCTACAACCACTATTTTGTTTTAATGAAGAAATATCAAAGGGCAGAAGACAAATCTGGTCCTGGGAGGCAATTTGGCTATATCTGCCATTACTTGTAAAGGCATATATTGGGCTAATATTTCTAAATACATTAAAACTGCTGTAACAACACACACAAACTGCCAGAGGAACTTAGCATTTATGGAAGTGCAATCTGAGTAAACCTTCAAAGCTAAATTTGCTCTTCTGCAAGACTTAGAAACTATCCCTTTCAACTGTGTCAGTTCACTTATTCACTGGTGAACTGCCAGCAGCCCAACCATTCTGGAGACTGAAATTATTTCAAGGTCAAGGTTCACTTAAATTGAATTAGAGAACTATGATGTAACTGATCGGATCTAGCCATTACTGGGAGGTCCAGAGATTGCTTGGGCTGGAAGGGCAAATGTAGGAAGATGATTGTAAAGAAGTTACAGTGTAGAGGCCCTGATTCCTGCTCCTCTTCACCCTGCAACATCAATTTAGTAGTTTGTAGCATAAAGCTGGAACTTATCTATGACTGGTATGTGTGTGTGTAGTCTAGCATAGACTTCATAAAACAAGGATTTTGTGCGCCCAAGGATCCAGATATTCTTTCAGAGAAGCTGAAGCAGCCAGTTGCCTAGGTCACTCAGACACTAAAGCACTAGGAGTTCAAGATTAATTTCCAAGTAAGGCTGCTAGTTAATCTGGAGAAAAAAAACTGAATTAAAAAAAATTACTTTCATTTTCCTTTAGCAGTTTCTTTTGCGATGATTAAAAAATCAGGTGTAAAAAGAACTTGGGCCGTAAGTTTGGAAATCATAGGATAAAATTAGCTGTATCTGCATCAGCAGCCACTCTCTTGACTCTTCTGGGTAGGTGGCAATAGCGCAAGAGGCTGACGCAGAGCAACGTTTAAAAAGAGCTTAGGTGTTTGTTGCTTTTTTCTTGGTGGATGGCAATCACTGTGGGAGGTCATTCCTTGGTGACACAGTAGGAAATCTTGGCAAGTCCTTTGGTGCTTTCGGTTTTTTTCTCAGCGGGCAGCGATCAGCATGGGGCCAATAAAAACAAGGGAGGTGTGATTGGAATGGTTATTGTGTGAGTGGGGCATTGTTAGTGGTCAGACTTCAGCTCAACAGGTTTGGCCAAGAGCAGGCGGAACTTCTAAGTAAGAAAGAAAGTTTCTAGTGAGTTTTTTTTTCTCTGTTGCTACATAGCTAGTGCACTGAGAATGGATCTAGAGGTAGCGCATTCCTTGTATGAGATGTGGGAAATTTGGGAGACTTCTGGTCTCACTGATCACTCCGTCTTCATGAAGTGCACAGAGCTGCAGCTCCTTGGAGACTGTGTTAAAGAGCTGGAGCTACAAGGAAGTAATCACCCCTAAGCTGCAGGAGGCAGATCCCTGGGTGGCTGTCAGGAGAGGGAAGAGAAGAGGAATAGGAAGCCAGTGCAGAACACTCTTGTGCTTAAGTGTACCGCTTTGGATGCTGTGGGTTGTCGGGGGGAGGTAGGGTTTGACCTACTGGGAGAAGCTGCAGCAACCATGTCTCTGGCACTGTGTCTGGCTCTGTGGCTCAGAAGGGAAGTGGGGAGAAGAGGAGTGCAGTAGTGAGAGGGGATTCTATAGTTAGTAGACAGAGAAGAACTTTAGTGGACATGAAAGAGATACCCAAAATGGTATGATGCCTCCCAGGTGCCAGCAACAAGGATGTTTGGGATCAGCTCCACAACATTTGAAAGTTGAGCAGCTGGAAGTCATGGAACATATTGTTACCATTGTCAAAGGGAGGAGGTGTTGAAGAAAGAATAAAGAGAGTTAGGTAGAAAGATGAAAAGCAGGACCTCTGGAGCAGTAATCTCTGGATTACTGCCTGTGCCTCATGCCAGTGAGGGTAAGAATAGGATGATTTGGTAGATGAATGTGTAGCTGAGGAACTGGTGCAGGAGGCAGAGTTTCAGATTTCTGGTGCATTGGGATCTCTTCTGGGGAAGATATGACCTGTACAAAAGGGATGGGTTACACCTGAACCCGAGGGAAACCATTATCCTTGCAGGCAGATTTGTTAGAGCTGTTGAGGAGGGTTTAAACTAATTTGGCAAGGGGATGGGACCAGAGTGATAGGGCTGGAGATGGGGCATTTGGCATACAAGTGGATGGATCTCCAAATCGTGGCTGGAAGAAGATAATAGTTGGGAGCTTAACATCCATGGATACACATTGTATCGAAAAGACAGGTAGGTAGGCAGAAGGGATGGGATGGCTCTATTAGTAAAAGATTAAATCAAATCCTTAGAAAGAGGTGACATAGGATCAGAAGATGTAGAATCCTTGTGAGCAGAGTTAAGAAACTGCCAGGGTAAAAAGACCCTGAAGGGAGTTATACAGGCCTCCACACATTAGCTTTGATGTGGGCTACAGATTAAAACTAGAGACAGAAAAGGTATGCAAAAAAGGCAATGTTTCCAAATCCAAATTCTTTTCCAAATCCCCAATAATCTTGGGGATTTCAATGTTCAGGTAGATTGGGAAAATCAGGTTGATGCTGGATCCCTCAAGAAGGCATTTGTAGAATGCCTATGAAATGGCTTTTTAGAACAGATTATGGTTGAGCTCACTAGGGGAATGGCAATTCTGGATTAGGTGTTCTGTCATGGCCCAGATTTGATTAGGAAGTTTAAGGTAAAGGAACCCTTAGGGGCCAGTGATCATAATATGATATAATTTACCCTGAAGTTTGACAAGGAGAAGAAAAAAAATGGATGTATCAGCATTGCAGTGGAGTAAAGGGAATTATAGAGGCATGAGGAAGGAGCTGGTGTCTCTTTCCCTCTCTCCTCTCCCCTCTCTCTTCTCCCATGAAGTTTCACGGTACTTTACTTGGAGGTACATAATAAAAGTAGGCCAAAGCCAGCATGGTTTTCTAAAGGGGAAATCTTACCTGATAAATCTTTTAGAATTCTTTGAGGAAATAACAAACAGGATAGACAAAGGAGAGTCAATGAATGTTGTTTATTTGGTTTTCAGAGGGCCTTTGACAAGATGCCACACATGAGGCTGCTTAACAAACTAAGAGCCCATGGTATTATGGGAAAGGTACTAGAATGGATAGAAGATTGGCTGACTGGTAGGAGCCAATGAGTGGGAATAAAGAGGGCCTTTTCTTTTTGGCTGCAGGTGACTAGTGGTGTGCTGCAAGGTTTGGTGTCAGGACTACTCCTTTTCACGTTGTATTGCACGGACTTGATTGAAGGAATTTTTGGCTTTGTGGCCAAGTTTGCAATGAATACAAAAGTAAGTGGAAGGGCAGGTAGTGTTGAGGAACCAGGGTGTTCACAGAAGGACTTAGGCAAATTGGGGGAATGGGCAAAGAAGCAGCAGATGGAACATAGTGTAAGAAAGTGCATGGTCCTACACTTTGGCAAAAAGAATAAAGAAGGCATGAAGTATTTTGTAAATGGGGAGAAAATTCAAAATCAGAGGTATAGAGGGACTTAGGAGTCCTCATGCAGGATTCCCTAAAGGTTAATTTGAGTCAGTAGTAAGGAAGGTAAATGCAATGTTAGCATTCATTTTGAGATGACTAGAATACAAGATAAAGGATGTCATGCTGAGGCTTTATAAGGCATTGATCAAACCCTACTTGGAGTATGGTGAGCAGTTTTTGGCTCCTTATCTAAGAAAGGATGTGGTGGCATTGAAGAGGGATCAGAGGAAGTTCATGAGAATGATCCCAGGAATGAAAGGGTTAATATATGAGTAGTATTTGATGCTTCTGTGCCTGTACGCCCTGGATTTTAAAAGAATGAGGAAGGGGGGAAGGATCTCTTTGAAACTGATTGAAGATGGAAAGGTCTAGATAGAGTAGATAGAGAGAGGATGTTTCCTATAGTGGGGGAGTCTAGGAACAGAGGGCACATCCTCAGAAATGAGGAAAAGTTTCTTTAGCCAGAGGGTGGGGACTTAGTGGAATTATTTGCCACAGGCAGAGGTTGATAGGTTCTTCATTAATCAAGGCATTAAAGATTATGGGGAAACAGTTGGAGAATGGGGTTTAGGGGGATAATAAATCAACCATGATGGAATGATAGAGCAGACTTGAGGGGACGAATGGCCTAGATCTTATGGGCCTTGTTTTGAGGAAGTTACAGTATTGTTAATGTTGATCTCAGAAAGCTAAGGATGACATTGGCATTGCTTACACAATGCAGTCCTCATGCATAAATATCTATTCTCTCTTGTATAGGTTTTCCAAATGACACCTTAGTGATATCAGGAGGACTATATGATGAATCACGTGTTTATAATCCCAACATGACTGTTCTTGAAGAAGATGATGACCTTCACGTTGATTACCCTGCATTTACCTCCAAGTATAGCCAATTCAAGCTGGAATTTTTACCAGAGGAAAGTGATGTTTCAGGTCAAGGAGCCTCATTTACCACATTCCAACCGGAAACATAATACCATTACAACCATTGTGTTAACTCTACCCTCTATCCTGTATTTCTTTCAGTTTCTTGAATTAGATGAACAAAAGGTAGCTTTTTGTATTTTGTGTCCCTGCAGTTATAGTAAGAACTTTTGGAACGAGTAAAACTAGTGTTCTATGTGTTCTGAGCAGTAATGTGTTTGTGATACAGGTGTCCCTCCCAACCCCTTTACAAAGGTAGAATGTTCCTATGAAACCTTTCTCAAGCCGAAATCGCGTAAAGCAAAGAACCATTAATTTATATGGGAAAAGTGTTTCGTAAAAGCGAAAATCCTTTGTAATGCAAAAACAGGTTACTAATGTGGGTCTTTTGTAAAAGCGAAGTGGTGTAAAGTGAACATTCGTAAAGCGAGGAACACCTGTATTGTGAAAGTAAACTCTGAAAAACGCGTGACTGTTTGTACAAACATGCCTGTTTTGTAAATAATATGAATTTTTATATTCAGAAGTATTTGTGTTTGATGTACATATGTGTAATTTTGTTATAATCTTTGTTGCCTTGGGAATAATCATTCAATCCTTGACTTCCCTGGATTTTGAAGGGTGAGGTGACCCTTTCCACCTTTCACTCTAAATTTAATGATGAGCATAATCATGTGTAGACCCTCCTTAATCATTCTGAAGTATCAAAATACTCATTTCCTTGAAATTCAATCAATATACCTCAAACCCAATTGTAATTTAAATAGTTTTCATTGATTATGTTGAATTGCCTTGAAACATGTCTAATCAGTGAGATTCTTTCAGCTGTATGCTTGTGCATTTGTATTTGGTTACTGGTCAGAATGCAAAATTGTCACTTAGTTGCTTAAAACCTCTGTCTGTGACAGTATGTTTCCTGTCCTATTTAGATAGCTTTGGTTTATCGGGAATGCCAGAGGAGCTTCATTTAGGGACAGTCACCATTTGCACAGAAAACATGGTAATAATTCTGTCCTGTAAAAGTAAATGATCTGAAAATAATGATTAATTTATTTTGAAACTCTAAGCAAATGTATCATCATTATGAGTTCAAGTTAGTTGTATTTCTGGTGTGCTCTAGTATGGATTTAACGTGCACACAACCATGATAATAATTATGACAGGTTCCACTGGTGCCAGGTAATGAAGTTATTATGAAATAAATAAATGCTTTTAAAGGAGAGCTGTAAATATATTGTATATATCAACAGTATGTTTGGACATTTCTCTGGAATCTGAAATTCTATTTTAGTTAAATAGTTTTAATTTTATAATTGCAGTAATTTTCTGCCCAGATTTGCTAGTAGGTTTCTCTTAAATACGTGTTCAAGATAAAACTTTCAGCCAATCTAGCATCTTAGTGACTTTCAACAATTTATCTTTAGCAGCTGATGCATTTATCCTAGTGTATCAAAATATCACCAAATATTGCTTTTCAATAAAAGAGTAAACAAACAACTGTGTGTTACCTGTACTTATATTGTTATATTTAACAAGGGCATGTCAGCGTTTAAATTGAAATATATTAGCTGCAGATTTCAGCTACAGAACTGCCAAACTGCTTCCAGCTTGGTATACCATGCATATATTTTTAATGCCTTTCAAGTCCATTGTCATTATGGGAAGCCCCTCTCATAAATGCATGCTCTCTGGTATTAAATGTTTCAGCTCTTGGAAAAATATATTGTTTATTTACTCTACCTATGCCTCTCATAATCTTATAAACCTCTATCAGATCACCCTTCAGTCTCTGGTACTCCAGAGAAAACAATTCAAGTTTGCTCTACCTCTTGTTCTAGCATATGCCCTCTAATCCAGGCAACATCTTGGTAAGCCTCTTCTGCACCTTCTCCAAAACCATGACACCCTTCCCATAATGGGATGACCAGAAATGTATGCAATACTCCAGATGCGGATCAACCAGAGTTTTAGAAAGCTGCAACATAATTTCATAGGCAACACGAGTGAATCTGCAGATGCTGGAAATAAATAAAAACACAAAATGCTGGCAGAACTCAGCAGACCAGACAGCATCTATGGGAGGAGGTAGTGACGATGTTTCGGGCCGAAACCCTTCATCAGGAGTGAAGTAACATGTATTTTTAACATAATTTCATGACTTTTGAATTCCATGCCTCGACTACTAAAGGCAAGTTTGCCATATACCTACTTCACAATCTACTGAAGGACTCGGCAGGTTTAACTTCCAAGCAAGCAGTTATGGCACTATTAAGTGGATGAAGGTTCATTGCAATGGCTGGAAGCGAGGCAGGAGGGGAGAACTCCAAGCCAGGCTGAAATGCAAAGGGAGGAGGCTCCTTCCATCCAGCATCTTATTAACAAGTGTGCAATCGCTGGAGAACAAAATTTAGGACCTAAGGGCAAGGGTGTATAAAGCACCCTTGCCCATAGGGAAATGAGGAACTGTTGTGTTCTGTGGATTACCAAGATGTGGCTTAATCAGAGTATGCTAGACATGGCGGTCAGACCAGAAGGCTTCTTAATACACTGGATTTTACCAGTGCCTATGAAGAATATGGTAACCTGTCTCAGTGACTATTGTTCAGTCACACTTATATCCACTGCGATGAAGTGTTTTGAGAGGTTGGTGATGAAACATATCAACTTCTGTCTGAGAAGCGACTTAGATCCATTTTAATTTGCCTACTGGCACAACAGGTCCACAGCAGATGCCATTTCATCGGGTCTTCACTCAACCTTGGAACATCTGGACAGCAAAGATATAAACATCATGATGTTCTTTATTGACTATAGCTCAGCATTCAATACCATCACCCCTCAAATCTAATCAATAAGCTCCAAGACCTTGACCTGAATATCTCCTTCTGCAATTTGATCCTTGTTTTCCAGATTTACAGACTCCAGTCAGTTTGGATTGGCAACATCTCCTTCACAATCTCTATCATCAGCACAGGCGACCACAAAACTGTGTGCTTAGTCTTCTGCTCTACTTGCTTTACACTCATGACTGTGTGGCTAAGCAGAGCTCCAATACCATATTTAAGTTTGCTGATGACACTACTATCATAGACTAAACCAAAGATGTTGATGAATTACCATATAAGAGGGAGATTGAAAATATGGCTGAGTGGTGCCAGAACAATAACCTCTCACTCAATGTCAGTAAAACCAAGAAGCTGATTATTGACTTCAGGAGGAGAAAACCAGAGGTCCATGAGTCAGCCCTCGTCAGGGAATCAAAGGCGGAGAGGGTCAGCAGCTTTAAATTCCTTGGTGTTATCGGTTCAGAGGACCTATGCTGGGCTCAGCATCTAAGTGCAGTTACAAAGTAATTAGAACAGTGTTTATACTCCTTAGAAGTTTGAAAAGATTTGGTATGATATCTAAAATTTTGACAAACTTCTATACATGTGTGGTGGAGAGTATATTGTCTGACAATATTACAGCCTAGTATGGAAACAACAATGCCCTTGAATGGAAAATCCTACAAAAAGTAGTGGATACAACCCAGTCCATCATGGGTAAAACCCTCCCCACCATTGAGCACATCTACACAGAGCATTGTTGCAGGAAGGCAGCATCCATCATTACGGATCCCCACCATCCAGGTCATGCGCTCTTCTTGCTGTTGCCATCAAGGAGAAGGCACAGGACTCTCAGCACCAGATTCAGGAAAATTTATTACCCCTCAAATATCAGGCTCTTGAATCAGAGGGGATAACTTCAATTGGCCCATCACTGAACTGTTCCCACTGTTACAAACCCCGTAACTGGGTGTCTTACCAGCAAAGATAGGAGTATCCGTTAGAGTCTGGTGATACTATTTTTAACAGTTTTTATAAGTAAAAATACACAAAAATAATATCAATGCAAATATACAGATAATATACATCATCAATACTAAACCTAAAAGTGCGGGTATAATAATAATCAATAAGAAATAAGCTCTATCGTTGTCTAGGGGATAATCAGGCTGCGGTAGTTGTTGGTTGCTGTGTTGCAATTGTTGGAGAGAAAGAGAGAGAGAGAGAGAGAGAGAGAGAGCAGTAACAGCTATTGACTTGCCGACTTTCCTTTACGATCTTGATCCGTTGATGCGTTGTTGTTGTGGCCATTCACGTATGACCCCTCCGTCCTTTAGCTAGACCGTTCCGTGGTGGACTCATCACCCAGGCAAGGGTGGACACACACACAAGCCCCCACCTGTCTTGTAGCGTCTCTCTTGGTGTGTCTGAGGGGTGTTGCCCCAGACCCTACTTTTATCCCCACTCACGGGGTCTCAGGTGTCAATCAGGCTGGGATAATGCAACCCATCAAACCAGTCCCCTCTGGTTGCCCCCTGAGGGGTTTCAATGAATAGAACAGTACTCAATAAACAATCCTTCTCCAAGAGACAATAGCAGTAATCAGTGGTTCTGTTCCGCTTTTGTTAGGAGGAGACATTCCACTTTGTGTATCTCTGAGTTGTCTCTCTCTCATTAACTGATATGAGCTGTTTATCAATAACAACTGTCTTGGCAGCTTTCCTGTGTCTCTCTCATCTCCCTTGATAACAGCATCGGAATAGTAGCAATTTGCGATTCTCCAAAAGGGGGGGTGGGCATTGGCGATTCTGTACCCTTCTGCCCATCAGAGTTGTTCATCATTCGTAACACCACAAACTATGGATTCATTTTCAAGCACTCTATCTCATGTTCTCAATTTTTTTTCTCTCTCTCTTTTTGTATTTTCACAGTTTGTTGTCTTTTCCACAGTCATTGTCTGCCCTGTTGGTGCAGTCTTTCATTGATTCTATAATGGTTTACTGAGTATACCCACAAGAAAGTGAAACTCAGGATTGTACATGGTGGCATATACAGTATGTAGTTTGATAATACATTTACTTTGAATTTCAAACTGAAACCTCCCTAATTGTGCAGCCACTTTCAGAGAGCTATGAACTTGGACTCAAGTTCTCTCTGCTCATCAACACGTGATCTTAACAGTGTACTGTCTCTTTGTTTTTGACCTTTCAAGGTGCAACACTTCTCATTTGTCCAGGTTAAACTCCATCTGCCATTTCTCTGTCCATATCTGCAACTGATCTATATCCCATTGTATCTTTTGTCAGTCTTCTACCTTATTCACAACACCAAAAATCTTTGTATCATCTGCATGTTTAAAAATCCACCCATCTATATTTTCATCCAGGGCAGGTCATTTACATGCATCACAATAGCAGGGGTTTTAGTACAGATCCCTGTGGAACAAGTTGTTTCTGAATCCAAATGGCAATTCACCATAGATCCCATGTATCTTAATATTCTAGACAAGTCTCCCATGAGGTTCTTCATCAAACACCTCAGTAAAATTCATGTAGTAGACAACATCCACAGCTCTACCTTTATCAATCATCCCCCTCACCTCATCAAAAAATTCAATCAAATTAGTAAAACATGACTTGCCCAGCAGAAAGCCATGTTAGCTCTTCCTAATTAGGCCATGGTTTTCCAAATGCTTATAAGTCCCATCCCTAAGAATTCTCTCTAGTAATTTCCCTACTATTGATGTGAGACTCAACAGTATATAGCTTTCAGGATTATCCCTTATTCCCTTCTTGAATAGTACAACATTAGCTAATTGCCAGTCCTCTGGGACCTCGCCTGCTGCTAGAGAGAACATGAAGATATTGGTCAAGGCTCCAGCAATCTCTTCTCTTGTCTCTCTCAATAACCTGGAGTATATCCCATCAGGCACTGGGGATTTATCCGCCTTAATGATCTTTAACACACCTTACATTACTTCCTTTACCTCAAATGCCCTGGCATATTAATGCACTCAGCACTGATCTCGCTATCCTCTATGTCCTTCTCCTTTGTAAATACTGATGGAAAGTACTTAAGGACCTCACCCGTATCCTCTGCAACCAAGCAAATGGTCCCCTCTTTATTCTTGAGTGGTCCTACCCTCTTCTTAGTTATTTTCTTGCCTTTGATCTATGTATAGAATGTCTTGGAATCCTCCTAAATCTTACTTGCCTAGGACTTTTCATGTCCCTTCCTGGCTTTCCTAATTCCCTTCTTGAGTTCATTTCTGACTTCTTTATAATCCTCAAGGGCTCTGTTTGATTGTAGCTTCCTAAGCTTTACACACTATTCCTTTTTCTTCCTGACTAAATTCATCACCTCTCCTTGAAATCCAAAATTCCTATACCTTGCCATCCTTGTTCCTTTCTTCTTACTGGAATACACCTGTCCTGCATTTGGTCTTCAAATTCCCTCCACATGTCAGATGTGGACTTACCCAAAAACAGCTGTTCCCAATTAACTCACCCTTGCTCTTTCTTCAATTTAATACTCTCCCACAAGGTCTATACTTATCCTTACTGCTATACTGCTTATTCTCCTTACTTCTCCAGGTGGTCACCCATCTATTATCAGAAACCTGTACTTTGGGTTGACCATCGCAATAAAAGCCTTATCTATGAGGTTTCCACCCTCCTGGATGATTCTCCAGTTCCTTGGCCTTCTCAGTCAGGAGCCAAAGTTGTGTGCACTTCCTACAAGTGTAGTCATCAGGGACACCATTAGGTACTCTGCAATGCCACATTTTACAGGAAGAGCATTCTGCTGCCTTAACTACCATCCTGCCTACTTTTCTTATACATTTAGCTCTAATTTCTTAAGTTTAAGTTCCTCAATCAACTAAATAATTCCAAATTACTCAGCACCCTCAGCCTCTGCCTGTTCTCACCAAATTCTATTGAACCAAAGTCTCCCACTGTAAACCTGGCCCACTCACACAATGGCCACTCCACTTAAACCTTCCTTCTTTTTACTGGCCCTTGCTAAGTTACTAATAACCCAAGCAATCTCCCATTCCCCAATCAAATCCCAGTAGGCCCCAGTCACTTTATAAATTTGGCACATAAAGTCCACAAGGAACTGTCCCAGCTCACTCTGTTATCTCCCATTGTGCAGAAAAGTCCGGTCAGGCCCCGGTTGCTTTTTAACCCTGACACATAAAGTCCACAAGGAACTATCTCTAACTATGTGATCTCCTGCTGCGCACACTTACTTCATTAAACACATTTCTTACTTCTCTTGCTCTAAGGAAAAGTTTTCTTCCAATATTTTCATACAAATAAATGCCTCAGCTCTGGTACCATCCTGTTAAACCCAAAGTTATACACAGTGCCAATAAGTTGATACATAATTATTGATTCTTATGTGTTAAGTGTGACTTTTTGTATTCAATCAATCTTTATACCTTGTTTAACAGCTTGCACTGCTTTCTTTTAACAATTTGTAAATATGCATTCCCAACTCCCTTGGCTCTTGTCCCTGCTCATTGTTCTATCATAGATAGTTAAAACTCCACTGAGGTTGTAGGATAAACTTAAAAAGTTTGCAGCTGAGTTCTGTAGACAAGGCAGAAAAAAATCAGCAGTTTACTTTTAATAATTGAGGCAATTTAGTCAATTGGCCTATTTATTTCTGGGGAGAAACAGCTTAAAATACACAAGAATCTTTTCATGAATTTTTAAGCACTTAAATCATACTATTAAATCATACATGTGAAGTGCAACTGTTGTTTTATTTTCAATGCACATTGCTTAGCGCACTGCAGATCAGTGCTCTAATCTAGAAAGGTGATTGCTTTGTTTTCCAAGAACTACTGCGAAATAGATGAATCTGGTGTTTGGGAATGGGTGGACAGACTGCAATCCCTGGAGAGGTTGAAAATTGGGCCAGAGACTCTGAAAATGGTCAAGATGGAGATCAGAGATCCTGTGTACAGGAGCAAGTCAGATAATCTAGCCCATAGTGGTAAAATCATTATTGTCAAATCTGCAAATTTTACATTATCAATACTTAGGTATAATCCTATTGTATGTGAATGAATGAGAAATAAAAATATCAAGTGAGCCGCAGTTCTGTGGGCAAAAATGCCTTGTTGATTTGAGTATCTTAGAAACTGCTGATTTCCTGGGATTTTCAAGCACAACTATATACAGTTTACAGAGAATTGTGCAAAAAACAAAAAAAAAAACAGTGAGCAGCAGTTCTATGGACGAAATCCCTTATTATTGTGAGAGGTCAGACAGGAATGGCCAGAATGATTCAAGCTGACAGGAAGTTGACAGCAACTCAAATAACCACATGTTACAAAAGTGGTGTGCAGAAGAGCATCTTTGAAAGCACAAGTTGAAACTTGTAGTAGATGGGCTACAGCAGCAGAAGACCATAAATATACATTCAGGGGCCACTTTATTAGGTACAGGAACTACCTTAAAAAGTGGCCACTGAGCCTATACTATGAGTTTGCAACTTTGTTTCACTGAATGCATTGCTCACACCTACATTAAAACTTATCTACCATTGATCTGTATTTTCACCAGATGATCTCCTTCTGGACTCTTCAACCATATTTTGACTATATACCATGTTACCAAGGATTGAATGAGGCACAAATATCAAATCTGTAGTTTTTTGACCAAATTTAGAGATATTTAAATATAACAAGAAAATATACAATTAAAGGGATCTTAGACTTAATTCTCACCATAACCCTAAGACAATAACGTGAGCAAGTTGCCATTGCCCCAATAAAACCATCTGCATCTATTCTATGAATGAATTTGTTATATGGTATGATGTTTATATTGAGTATTAAGAACAGTGCCATCAATTAGCCTGTTATTTTTTTGAATAAAATTTTTATTGCTAAGTGGAAAGAGAAAGACCTTTTTGGAATTATAATGACATGTTAATATTTTACAAATAAAATAATAAAAATGTTTGAATTATTTTTCATTTTTAACATCAAGAATATCTTGCTACAGTAAAAACAAATATTTTAAGAACAAGAACAAAAATATATTTTGTTGAACATATTTTGTTGTTACTGCCTTTTCTGCATAGGTTAACAATTTTTTCAAATAAAATATTATCTCAGTCAGCAAAACTTACATTTGAATTTCAGTTGAATGGAACTTAACTGAACTATGTTCTAAAGCAGAAACTTCTATTAACATTGAAAAGTGAGGCGAATGGCCAAATACAAACTGTAGGAATTACTCAACCTTCAATTGTAGCAATAACCTAGATTTACCACACGGGATTCAACACACCTTTAGCAAGACTGAACTTCTATCAGCAAGGAAGTGGTATCGTATATTCCAGATCTGCATAATTCTGCTGGCAGCTTCAACTGTTACAATGAAGAAAGCTTGCAAAGAGAATGAAACATTGCAGATAGCTAGACTCACTTCCATGCACTTAAATGTTTTACAAAAGTGAACTTGCTGTGCAACTTAACATTTAGTGATAAATTTACTAATATTTGGGCCATTTTATTGATCTTAATACTACTCTTGACAACAAGGCATCCCTTGCCTGACGTGAAAGTAAGTTTAAAAGTTGGAAAATGTCCTCTGGTTACCAAGAAAGGAAATTGATGTGCCTATTCATCCCTCATCATCTCCAGCAGCATGACCCAAACTTCAGTTGAAGACCTTGAATCAAAATAATAGTTCTGTTCTATGATATTGGCTTCTAAACACATTTAAGGACTTACCCATTATTTTTTAAAAAAGTTAAACAATGAAGATAAAGAATTTTTAAATTGTCTTGAACTATGTAATGCTGAATTGTAGAGAATTGCTGTAATTTCTCCTAGGAGCATATGATACTGAGAAACTCAGTAAATAATCACCTTTACGAAGATTTAAACTCAACTACATGTAAAATTAAAATATCCCACTTTTTAAATATTTTAAAGGATTTGAAAACATATTATTAAAATTATATTTGAATATACAAAAAAACAAGATATTTTCTAGGAAGTCCAAAGAAATTATAAAAAAAAGAAAAGAAACTAAAATCTAAATTAATTCAATAGTTTTTCTCTGCTGTTCTCATTCTTTTTTTTCTGCTTGACTCAGTAACAGATTCCCATCCTGCTTGTCGCATTTTCTTAACAGCAGCCATTTTGATCTTATTGCCATATGTTTTGAGCTTTGCTGGGCTGCTCAACTGGAAAAAAAATACAAATGGGGAAAAACTGATCAAAATACTTATAAAAATACATTTAATTTGAAAAACAACTTATAGTAACAGACTGTAATGCTACTTATTAAAGTTAGTAAGTGATATCACATCAAGTGTTCATCGAAGCATTAATTGGAATAAGTATGTCTGTCTCTGTTACCTTTATACAGTGGGTTCTAGTCCATTAATATACTTTGGTGAAAATAATTTTTCTCAATTCCTTTTAATTTTTCTTACAGTCATCTTACTTCTATGCTTTTCTAAGTATTAGTTTCTCTCCTGAGCTAAAAGGTCTTTCCCAACCACTCAATTGAAACTACTCATATTTTTATAAACCTCAATTAAATCACTTCAGTCTCCTATATTCTGAAGGCCTACTTTAACTCCAGTTTAAATAGTTATCCACCATTTTGTTAACCTTGTGCTTATAATAGCCAAGCATCTTAGAGCCATAGATCATTACAGCACAAAAGCAGACCCTTCAGCCCATCCAGTCTGTGCCAAACCATCCACCTTCCTATTCCCATTGACCTGCACATGGACCATAGACCTGCATACCCCTCCCATCCTTGCAAATGTTTCTTCAATGTTGAAATTGACCCTGCATCCACTACTTGTGCTGGGAACTTGTTTAACTCTCACCACCTTCGGAGTGAAGAGGTTCCTCCTCAAACATTTCACTTTTCACCCTTAACCCATGACCTCTAATTGTAGTCTAACCCAGTCTCAGTGGAAAAAGCCTGTTTGTATTTATCCTGTCTACACCCCTTATAAATTTGTACACCACTATCCAATCACCCCTCAGTGTTCTATGTACTAGTGAATAAAGTCCCAACCTATTCAACCTTTCTAATAACTCTGGTCCTCAGGTCGGAGCAACATCCTTGTAAATTTTCTCTGCACTCCTTAAATCTTATTTACATCTTTCCTGTTAGTAGGTGAACAAAATGGGACAAAATACTCCAAATTCAGCCTCACAAATGACCAATGTCTTACACAATTTCAATATAACATCCCAACTCCTGTACTCAAAACGTTGATTTATCAAGGCCAATGTGCCAAAAGCTCTCTTTATGACCCTATCTACCTGTGATGCCACTTTCAAGGAATTATGAACCTATATTCCCAGATCCCTCTGTTCTACTGTCTCCTCATTACTGTACTGCTCACTGTGTAAGACCTTCCAAATTCACACTTGTCTGCATTATATTGCATCTTCCCTTTCTCAGTCCATTTTTCCAGGCTGGTACAGATCCCACTGGAAGCCTTGATAGTCTTCCTCGTCACCCACTACACCCTCAATCTTGGAAACATCCACAAATCACACAAAAAACACAGCATCAGTGACCAGCTACATCAGCAAGTGCATTGATGATGTTACTCTGTCCAAGACCGTCACTATACGTGCCAACCAAAAGCCATGGATGACTACAGAGGTGCGTGTGCTGCTGAGGTCCCGCGACTCTGCCTTCAGAGCAGGCGACAAGGCAGCTCTAACAACAGCGAGGGCCAAACTGTCCCGAGCCATCAGAGGGGCAAAGCGTGCACACGCCCAGCTAATCCACAGCCACTTCCAAGACAACGGCGACACGCGGCACATGTGGAAGGAAATCCAGGACAACACCAATTACAGGACAACACCACCTGACTGTGTAGGTGATGCTTCCCTCCCAGATGCGCTGATGAACTTCTATGCCTGGTTTGAGGCGGAAAATGACGTGGCGGCGAGGAAGTCTACCCCTCCTACAAATGACCAGGTGCTGTGTCTCACTGCGGCTGATGTGAGAAGAACCCTGTGCAGGGTCAACCCACGGAAGGCTGCTGGACCAGACAACATCCCTGGTAGGGTGCTCAGAGGATGTGCAGACCAGCTAGCACATGTTCTCACTGACATCTTCAACATCTCCCTGAGCAGCGCCACCATTCCAACATGCTTCAAGGCCGCCACCATTGTCCCCATGCCGAAGAAGTCTTCAGTGTCCTGCCTAAATGATTACTGTCCCATTGCACTTACATCCATCATCATGAAGTGTTTCGAGAGGCTCATGATGAGGCATATCAGGACCCTGCTGCCCCCCTCACTGGACCCCCTGCAGTTTGCGTACCATCCCAACCACTCAACAGATGACACCATTGCCACCACCCTCCACCTGGCCCTAACCCACCTGGACAAAAAAGACACATACATTCGGATGCTGTTCATAGACTTCAGTTCAGCGTTCAACACAATCATCCCTCAGAAACTGATTGGAAAGCTGAGCCTACTGGGCCTGAACACCTCCCTCTGCAACTGGATCCTAGACTTCCTGACTGGGAGACCTCAGTCAGTCTGGATCGGGAGCAGCATCTCCAACACCATCACACTGAGCTCGGGGGCTCCCCAGGGCTGCGTGCTCAGTCCACTGCTGTTCAGTCTGCTGACCCACGACTGTGCTGCAACACACAGCTCGAATCATATCATCAAGTTCGCCGATGACACAACCGTGGTGGGTCTCATCAGCAAGAACGATGAGTCAGCTTACAGAAAGGAGGTGCAGCCGCTAACGGACTGGTGCAGATCCAACAACCTGTCTCTTAACGTGAACAAAACAAAAGAGATGGTTGTTGACTTCAGGAGGGCACGGAGCAACTACTCCCCGCTGAACATCGACGGCTCCTCGGTAGAGATCGTAAAGATCACCAAATTTCTTGGTGTTCACCTGACAGAGAATCTCACCTGGTCCCTCAACGCCAGCTCCATAGCAAAGAAAGCCCAGCAGTGTCTCTACTTTTTGCGAAGGCTGAGGAAAGTCCATCTCCCACCCCCCATCCTCATCACATTCTACAGGGGTTGTATTGAGAGCATCCTGAGCAGCTGCATCACTGCCTGGTTCGGGAATTGCACCATCTCGGAATGCAAGACCTTGCAGCGGATAGTGAGGTCAGCTGAGAAGATCATCGGGGTCTTTCTTCCAGCCACCATGGACATTTACACTATATACTGCATCCGCAAAGGAAACAGCATTATGAAGCACCCCATGCACCCCTCATACAATCTCTTCTCCCTCCTGCCGTCTGGGAAAAGGCTTCGCAGCATTCGGACTCTCACGACCAGACTATGTAACAGTTTCTTCCCCCAAGCTATCAGACTCCTCAATACCCGAAGCCTGGACTGACACCTTGCCCTACTGTCCCATTTATTATTTATTGTAAATGCCTGCACTTTTTTTGTGCACTTTATGCAGTCCTGTGTAGGACTGTAGTCTAGTGTAGCTTTTCTGTGTTGTTTTTTTTTATTACGTAGTTCAGTCTAGTTTTTTGGACTGTGTCATGTAACACCATGGTCCTGAAAAACATTGTCTCATTTTTACTATGCACTGTACCAGCAGTTATGGTTGAAATGACAATAAAAGTGACTTGACTTCACTTGAAATTTGCTGATCCAGTTTACCACAATATCATCCAGGTCATTGACATGGATGACAACAACAGACCCAGCATGAATCCTGTAGCATACCACTAGGCATGGGTCTCCTGTCGAGAAGCAATCATCAACAACCACTCCCTGGATTTTTCCATGAAGCCAATGTCTAATCCAACTTACTGCCGCATTTTGAATGCCAAGCGATTGAACCTTCCTGACCAATCTCCCATGCAGGTCCTTGTCAAAGGCCTTGCTAACGTCTACATAACAATATCCACTGCCTTGCCTTCATCAACATTCCTAGTAACTTCTTCAAAAAAATCTATAAGATTGGTTAGACATGACTTTAACATGTACAAAGCCATGTTGACTATCCTTAATCAGTCCCTGTCTATCTAAATACTTATATAACAGGTCCCTTAGAATACCCTCCAATAACCTTTCCACTACTCATGTCAGGCTCAATGGCCTATAATTTCCTGTCTTATTCTTAAAGCCTTTCTTAAACATAAGCTCTCCTCCAAAACTCCAGCACCTCACTTGTGTCTAAGGATGTTTCAAATATCTCTGCTAGGGCATTTGCAATGTCTGCACAGTCTATCACAGGTCCGAATGAACACATTGCGAGGACCTAGGAATTTATCTACCCTAATTTGCCTCAAGACAGCAAACACTTCATCCTCTGTAAACTGTATAGGGTCCATGACCTCACAGCTGCACTGCTTCAGATCTATAGATTCTGTGTCCATCTCCCAAATAAATTCAGATACAAAAAATCCACTTGAGGTCTCTCCTGTCTCTTTCGGCTCTGAGCATAGATTACCACTCTAATCTTCCAGAGGACCGATTTTGTCTTTTACTATCCTGTTGCTCTTAATATACCTGTAGAAGCTGTTAGGATTCTTTTTCATCTTGCCTGCCAAAGAAATCTCATGTCATCAGCTTTCCTGGTTTCCTTCTTAAATGTTATTTTGCATTTCCTATACTCCTCAAGTACTTTGTTTGTTGCTGCCTGCCTGTACCTGCTATGCACCTCCTTTCATTTCTTAACCAGGGCTTCAATAATTCTTGGAAACCAAGGTTCCCTAAACCTGCTAGCATTGACTTTTTTTTTCTAACAGGAACATACAAACTATGTACTCTTAAAATTTCATTTTTGAAGGTCTCCACTTACAAAGTACACCTTTTATAGAAAGCAACCTGTCCCAATCCAGATTTGCCTGGTCCTTTCTGATACCATCAAAATCGTCCTTTCTTCAATTTAGAATCTCAACCTGAGGACCAGACCTATCCTTTTCCATAATTATCTTGAAACTAAAGAACACAGAACATAGGGCATAGAAAACCTACAGCACAATACAGGCCCTTCAGCCCACAATGCTGTGCAGAACATGTATTTACTTTAGAAATTACCTAGCGTTACCCATAGGCTATTTTTCTAAGCTGCATGTACCTATCCAGGAGTCTCTTAAAAGATCCTACTGCGTCCACCTCCACCACAGCCACCAGCAGCCCATTCCACACACTCACCACTCTCTGCGTAAAAAACTTACCCCTGACATCTCCTCTGTACCTACTTCCAAGCACCTTAAAACTGTGCCCTCTCATGTGAGCCATAGTGATATTATGATCACTAGATGCAAAGTGTTCCCCTATACACATTTTGTCACCTGCCCTAACTCATTCCCTAATAGGATATCTAGTATCATACTCACTCTAGTTGGGAATTCTTTTTTTTAATTTTATTTTTATTTGGATAAGGTATTTGAAAGTATTACCCAAATATTTAAGAAAATAAAACTTTCCATTTTTATATACGTACAAATCTATATATATTTATACATTCACAAGTACACACAGAGATGATATAAAAAAATTAGGCACTTAAATAGCTATTTATGTAGAGTTGTAATTCCACTCTATTAAACTAAATAATAATAATAGTTAAAAATAGTAATAATAGTGGTTGAATAATAATTTCCATGTATCTCTTCTGGTCCATTTCTTTCTGGTCCAAAATATTGTGTGTAACCCAATGTAACTTCCATCGTAGGTGTTTGTATCTTAACCGTTCATATTTGCTCCTACCCACAAACATACTTATCCAATCCCTGTGTACTTATTTACTTCATTTTATCATATTTTTTCCCCAAATCTTTTTCTTTACTTGTGTTAATTCCACATTTTCCAGAAATAGAACAGTGAACATTCGAACCAAGGGAGCTTACATTAACACTATTACTATGTTGATGAGGAAAGTAATATGAACCATTAGGAGAGTCATCTAAAGTCTGCTCGCTTTGGGGTTATAAATTCAATCCATTTATTCCAAATTTAATAATTTTTTTCTTTTTGAATTCTCATAGTTGGGACTTCTAGGTACTGATTTAGGAAACTTTCCTGTACATATTTGACAAACTTTTTTTGCATCCAGCCCTTTAAATGAATGGGAATCCTAGTCAATATGTGAAGTTAAAATCACCTACAATCACAACCTTACGTTTCTTGCAACGGTCTGCAATCTCTCTACAAATTTGTCCCCTAAATCCCGCAGATTGTTGGTGGTCTCTAATATAATGCCATTAACGTGGTCATACCTTTCTTATTTCCCAGTTCTACACCTAAAGCATCACCAAATGCTATCCCTTTCTCTCAATTCCTCCGCCTCTGCCGCATCTGCTCTCAGGATGAGGCCTTTCATTCTAGGACAAAGGAGATGTCTTCCTTTTTTAAAGAAAGGGGCTTCCCTTCGTCCACTATCAACTCTGCCCTCCATCGCATCTCCCGTATTTCACGCACCTCTGCCCTCACCCCATCTCCCCGTCAGCCCACCAGGGATAGAGTCCCCCTGGTCCTCACCTATCACCGTACCAGCCTACAGATCCAACGTATAATCCTCCGTAACTTGCGCCACCTCCTATGGGATCCCACCTCTAGACACATCTTCCCCTCCCCCTCATTCTCAGCTTTCCGCAAGGAATGCTCCCTATGCGACTCCTTTGTCCATTCATCCCCCCCATCCCTCCCCACTGACCTCCCTCCAGGCACTTATTCCTGCAAATGGAAGAAGTGCTACACCTGCCCCCACACTTCTTCCCTCATCACCATCCTAGGCCCCAGACAGTCCTTTCAGGTGAGGCACCACTTCATCTGCGAGTCAACTGGGGTGATATACTGTATCCGGTGCTCCCGATGTGGCCATTTATACACTGGGGAGACCCGCCGCAGACTGGGAGACCGTTTCGCCGAAAACCGGCGCTCAGTCCTCCAGCAGTGGCAGGATCTCCCTGTGGCCACACACTTCAATTCCACAGACTACTCCCACTCCGATATGTCTGTCCATGGCCTCCTCTACCATCAAGATGAGGCCACACGCAGGTTGATGGAGCAATACCTTATCTCCCGCCTCAGTAGCCTCGGTAGCCTCCTACCTACTGGCATGAACATTCAACTGATAGACCTCTGTTGATACCCCTGCCCCCCCTTACCCCATCCCTAACTATAATTTTAGTCTGGTTCTCTTTCTCTCTCTTTTCCCCCCTCACTATAATCTCCCCAAATAAATAAATTAAACCCAAATTTATCTGATCAATGTTTCCGATGTAATCAAGAAATTGGTACTTTTTTACACTCTATTTGGTCTTGTTTTAAAATTCAACCTTTTTGGACAAATTTAAGAGTTATATTGGAACAAATTATTGGAACACAACTTACACATAATCCAACATTATTTTTACTAGGTGATATTGAAGGGATAAAACCAAAATCCAAACTGAATAAATATCAGAAAGAATTCATAAAAATTGCATTGGCAGTAGCCAAAAAGGCTATTGCAGTTACTTGGAAATCGGATTCATACTTAAGTATAGATCATTGGAAGAATGAAATTTTCAGCTGCATTCCACTTGAAAAAATTACTTATAATTTAAGAGATAAATATGAAATATTTCTGAAAATTTGGCACCCTTATTTACAAAAGAGAGGATTAAATATATAGGTGCTCCGAAGATAAAATTATTGGTTATCTGGGGAAAGAAATAAATATATATACTAAAGCTATTATGAACTCCATGGAGCATGTGGGGATCTTCCGATATCCAGGCATTCTTTCTTTCTTTCTTTTTTCTTCTCTTTTTTTTTCTCTTTCTACAGGGATATGTTAGGGGTGAGGGGTTAAGGGGAGGGGGGCAAGGGTTGATAATTTTTTTTCCTTCTGTAACCTATTTGAAAATTCAATAAAAAAAATATAATCTCCCCCAGCCCTATCTTTCTTTCTTTTTTATTTTCCATAATTCTCCACCTTCCCCCAGCCCATTTCCCTTCAGCCTATCGCTTCCCAGCTCTCTACTCCATCCCTCCCCCCACTTCTTATCTCCCCTCGACCATCCCATGTTACTTCACTCCTGATGAAGGGTTTCGGCCCAAAACGTTGTCACTACCTCCTCCCATAGATGCTGTCTGGCCTGCTGAGTTCTGCTAGCATTTTGTGTTTTTATTTATTTCCGGCATCTGCAGATTCACTCGTGTTACCAGATCAGCTCTCCAGTCTATCCAGACTGAGCAGTGTCATGGCAATTTCCCTGACTAGAAATGCCACCTCTCCCCCTTTAATCCCCCCCCCCAGCTCTATCATGTCTAAAATAACGAAACTCCAGAATTCTGAGTTGCCAAGGTTGCCCCTCCTGCAACCAAATCTCACTAGTGGTTACATCGTCATATTTGCAATGTCATAATTTACAACACCAGCAAACCTTCCTGCTATGGTTTTAGTATGTTCTATTTGAACAGACAGTACATTCCATATACATTGTTTGCTAATTACACTTCTTCAGATAGAACTCTATTTGTCACCTTTCTGCTATCTGAGTAGTTCATTGAAATCTTTCTGTATTCAATAGCTTTCTTAATCATTATCAGCTACAGCTAGTTTTTGTATCATCGTTAATATGATAGGGGACCAAACACTAAAATGTATGCAACCACATTGCAAATAGCCTTCTGTCACTGAAGTACCAGTTAATCATTACCCTTTGCTTCTTTCCACTCAATTCAACTAATTTTGAAATTTCTTTCCACATTTCCCAGATGTAGAATTTGTATAAATTATGTTGTCTGTCATACATGCTATGATCCTCCCAACATACCTCATTAGAGTAGTATTAAGAATTCCTCCTATTATTTCAACTCACCAGGGATTTTCTTAGTCTAGAGTGGTCAAGCACTCAACATTAAATATAGAATTATTAATTTGTTTTTTAGGTGGAATGGTCTGTATTATATAACCACAACTGTAAAATGCTTTACCTGCCGAAGTAATCAGAAATGAACATCATGTACTCAGGATTCTGTATTTAGTCTACTCAGATGCTGTTGAAAAGATGTAGAGTTCAATAACACTTCCCAAAGAAAAAAGTATTGATATATCTGGTCAATTGTCTAATTTATAACTCGAAGAGACTGCCAGCAAATCTAGATATGGTAATAATCTGCTTGAATCTAAAGTCTGGACTAAAATAATTAAACTACTAAACCCTCAAATATCATTTTATAGGAAGCATCTTTTCTCAAAACAATATATGTGGTAGTCTGTCCTCAAGTCTTTGTATTTCCAACTTTGATTATGACTTACCTGTTGTAAGGGCTTTCTAAAGAGAAAAGCAGCTTCTGAGTTTCCTTTATACAATTCTGATTCTGGAATCATACTCTATTTGATTTTGTTAAAAGAAAGACATGAGGTTAAAAAAAACTCCAGTCTGCATAGCAGCACTGACAACTTTATATATTACCTCTAACATAGTATTTGAACCAAGGCACTTCATTGGATGAAAATTTCAATTTAAATTACAAGACAGTATTAATAAAAAGAAAACACCTTCAAAAAGGATCTGATATTTTCCAGGCGTATATGACAAATAAATTCTTCTGTGGCTTCCAGGCGGGTACAGATATTGATCATAAACAACGTTTCAGTGACAAACTCCGTCAGTTTCATCAGGGTTGATACCTGGACATGCCTAGTCTGGTTGTATTTATACTCCCATAGTCCGTCCCTCCTGATTGGTTAGTCCTTATCCAATCAGGTTTCCATTCTCCCACCTTGTTTACAATTGAATTCCACTTCTTACTTAGAACAAGACTTCTGTCTTTGTTAAAATTCTTTTCCTCTAGTTTTATTTCAATGGCTTCCTTTACCAGGCGGTCCCAAAAGACACAGTAGTTTTGTGTTGAAGTCAATTCGATGGTTATTGCGAATTCAGTGTTCTGCTACTGCTGATTTCTCTGGGTAACCTAAACAGATACACCTCCTATGCTCCTTGATACGTGTTTCCACCATGAGTCCCATCTGGCCAATATACGCTACTCCACATTCACAGAGAATCCTGTAAACGCCAGCCAACCTGTATCCCAGGTCATCTTTGACCTGCATAAACTGTGATTTGAGCTTCCTTATAAGTTTGTGGATGGTATTTCTTCAGGATCCTGGCGAACCTTCCAGAAACCATGAAAATATAGGGAAGACAGGCAGTAGAGATGAGTTCCTCTTTGTTGTTAGGTTTCCTGGATTTTTCCATTGGCCATTTTAAGGGCTCAATTGTTTCCTTCACCTTGTAGCCTTGTCAGCCCTGAGGAAATTTGACATCAGTGGTGGGTAAATCAGTTTGACGTCAGTGGAGGGGTAAATTAATGGAAAGTATTCTTAGAGATGGTATATATAATTATCTGGACAGACAGGGTCTGATTAGGAATAGTCAGCATGGATTTGTGCATAGAAGGTCATGTTTGACAAATCTTATTGAATTTTTTGAAGAGGTTATGAGGAAAGTTGACGAGGGTAAAGCAGTGGATGTTGTCTATATGGACTTCAGTAAGGCCTTTCACAAGGTTCCGCATGGAAGGTTAGTCAGGAAGGTTCAATCGTTAGGTATTAATATTGAAGTAGTAAAATGGATTCAACAGTGGCTAGATGGGAGATGCCAGAGAGTAGTGGTGGATAACTGTTTGTCTGGTTGGAGGCTGGTGACTAGTGGTGTGCCTCAGGGATTTGTATTGGGTCCAATGTTGTTTGTCATATACATTAACGATCTGGATGATGGGGTGGTAAATTGGATTAGTAAGTATGCAGATGATATTCAGGTAGGTGGTGTTGTGGATAATGAAGTAGGTTTTCAAAGCTTGCAGAGAGATTTAGGCCAGTTAGAAGAGTGGGTTGAACGATGGCAGATGGAGTTTAACGCTGATAAGTGTGAGGTGCTACATTTTGGTAGGAATAATTCAAATAGGACATATATGGTAAATGGTAGGGCATTGAAGAATGCAGTAGAACAGAGTGATCTAGGAATAATGGTGCATAGTTCCCTGAAGGTGGAATCTCATGTGGATAAGGTGGTGAAGAAAGCTTTTGGTATGTTGGCCTTTATAAATCAGAGCATTGAGTATAGGAGTTGGGATGTAATGTTAAAATTGTACAAGGCATTGGTAAGGCCGAATTTGGAGTATTGTGTACAGTTCTGGTCACTGAATTATAGGAAAGATATCAACAAAATAGAGAGAGTACAGAGAAGATTTACTAGAATGTTACCTGGGTTTCAGCACCTAAGTTACAGGGAAAGGCTGAACAAGTTAGGTCTTTATTCTTTGGAGTGTAGAAGATTGAGGGGGAACTTGATAGAGGTATTTAAAATTATGAGGGGAATAGATAGAGTTGACGTGGATAGGCTTTTTCCATTGAGAGTAGGGGAGATTCAAACAAGAGGACATGATTTGAGAGTTAGGGGACAAAAGTTTAAGGGTAACATGAGGGGGAATTTCTTTACTCAGAGAGTGATAGCTGAGTGGAATGAGCTTCCAGTAGAAGTGGTAGAGCCAGGTTCGGTATTGTCATTTAAAGTAAAATTGGATAGGTATATGGACAGGAAAGGAATGGAGGGTTATGGGCTGAGTGCAGGCCAATGGGACTAGGTGAGTGTAAGCATTGGCATGGACTAGAAGAGCCGAGATGGCCTGTTTCCATGCTGTAATTGTTATATGGTTATATGGAAATCAGACAATTACGCAAGATGATCCTGCAGAATGGAAGGATTGCCAGGATCCTGAAAAAATATCACATTAATACCATCCACAAACCCATAAGGAAGCTCAAATCACATTTTATGTGGGTCAAAGATGACCTAGGGCTCAGAATAGCTGGCCTTCACGGATTCCCTGTGAATGTGAAGCAGCATACTTTGGCCAGACAGAACGCACAATGGAAACCTGCATCAAGGAGCACAGGAGGTGAATCTGTTTCGATTACCTGGAGAAATCGGTGGTGGCAGAACATTGCATCTGCAACGGCCGTAGGATTGACGTCAATGGTACAAAACTATTGTGCCGTGCCAATGGCTTTTGGGACCACATGGTGAAGGAAGCCATTGAAATAAAACTAAAAGAGAATTTTAACAAAGATGAAAGTCTTGCTCTAAGTAAGAACTGGAATTCAATTGTAAACAAGGTGGGAGAGCAAAGCCTGATTGGATGAGAACAAACCAATCAAGAGGGATGAACTACAGGGGTATAAATACCACCGGACTAGACATGCCCAGGCATCATCCCTAATGAAGATGCAGAATTTGTCATTGAATCGTCAATTATAATTGAAACCTGTACCTGGCTGGAAGCCCAAGAAGAGGTGATTAGAAACCATCTTGCAATTAGAAATTGTTTCAGAGGCATTAAAGTAACTTAAAGTTGATGAATTTACAATGAGGTAGTCTAGTCTACGTTAAAATTGCTTGTTATGCTATAGCATATTTAAAAGGTTATCAAAGCTGGCAGCTGACACAGGCTGTGAAAGCCTGTGTCAAAATTGCAACTCAAAATTGTAGAAAAACTCTAAAGGTAATTAAATTTATTTTTGGACATCCATGATCTAAGAGCTGCAGCTTTAAAGGCTCCTGCCATACTTAAGTCTGCTCACCTCCCTTTAATGTCTGCAAATACTCTATGTTCATCAAAAACCTTATCCTCTCCTACCTATAATCCATTCCCATCTCTTTACAGTAAGCAGTCCTTCAACCACTCACTGGGTTCCATCAGATATTGATATCTATCACGAGGCAAATTAAAGGGAAGATTAGCATGCAGGGTACAATGATGAATCAGAATCAGGTTTGTTATCACTAATACAATGCCGAGATACATCCTAGGCTTTCTTATGCTCAAGTGCCTCCTCAATCCAGTTCTACCATGACCACTTGCTTTAAGGTTTCTGACAGAATGACCAAGTCAGGGATGATGATGCGATGAATTCAGGGAACTTTAATTGCTTGCCAAGATTGACTTTCAGTTACCAGTCAGACACCATGGTGAGCAAGCCTGCTGGTGTCTGGGTTGAGGCTGTGGTTAGTCTCCAGCTTTGACAAAGGCTATGGGCTTTTTGGGTTGGTGAGGTTCATACTGTTGTTAATGACTAAGGAGATACTTTCTGCCACTGCCTTCAGCACCTGGTCATGGCACCACTGGTAGTGGCCTTCTCTCAGGACTTTTGGGCAGCTTCTGAAGATATGTTCCAGGGTAGAGTAGGTATATAAGGCAGGCAGCAAAAGTAAGTGGGAAGTTGATGATTGGGAAGCTTTTAAAATCCAACAAAAGTCAAATAACAAAGCTATAGGGAGGGGAAGATGAAATATGAGAGCAAACTAGCTAATAATATAAAGCTGGATAATGTAAGTTTTTTCAGTTTATATAAAAAGGGAGGTGAGAGTTGATGTTGGACCACTGGAAAATGATGCTGGTGAGCTAGTAATGGGGAGACAAAGAAATGGCAGGTGAATTTAATAAGGACTTTGCTTCAGTCTTAGCTGTGGAAGACACTAGTGGTATGTCAGAGATCTGTGTCAGGCAGCAGGAGTGAGTGCCATTGCTATTATAAAGGAAAAAGTGAGAGGCAAACTGAAAAGTCTTAAGGCGGATAAGTCAACTGGACTACATCCCAGAATCCTGAAAGAGGTTGCTGAAGAGATGACAGATGCATTGGTCATGGTCTTTCAAGAATCACTTGATGCTGGCATTGTTCTGGAGAACTGTAAAATTGCAAATGTCACTCCACTCGTTAAGAAAGGAAGAAATTATAGACCAGTTAGCCTAACCTCAGTGGTTTTGAGGCACTTGGAGGCTAATGATAAAATAAGTAAAGGGAAATCTTGCCTGACAAATCTGTTAGAATTCTTTATGAAAGTAAGAAGCAGGGTGGACAAAGGAGAGGCAGTGGATATCATTTACTTATATTTACAGAAGGCATTTGATAAGGTGCATTACATCAGGCTGCTTAACAAGATAAAATCCTATGGTGTTACAGGAAATATATTGGGATGGATAGAGGAATGGCTGGCAGGCAGGAGGCAATGAGTGGGAATGAAAGGGGCCTTTTTTGGTTGGCTGCCAGTGACTAGTGGTTTTCCTCAGAGGTCAATATTGGGACTGCTACTTTTTGGTTTTGTGGCAAAATTTGTGGATAATACAAAGATAGGTGGAGGGGTAGGTAGTGATAACGAAGCAATGCGATTGCAGCAGGACTTAGACAAATTGGATAAATGGGCAAAAAGTGGTAGATGGAATACAGTGTTGGGAAATGTATGATAATATACTTCGGTAAAAGGAACAATTTGTTGTTCAGTTGTTGAATGCGACTCTTTGTGACCTCATGGAGTCCTGCACACCAAGCCTTCTTGTTGGAAACTGCCTCTCTAAGATCCCCCAAGGTGATACACATTGTCTAAGTAATATTATCTATCCATCATAGCCTCTGTTGTCCTCTCCTTCTGTTACCTTCTGTTTTACCTAACATAAGAGTCTTCTCCATGGAATCTTGTCTTCTCATGATGTGGCCAAAACATTTGAGCTTTTGTCTCATAATCAAGCCTCCTAGTGAGCAGTCTAGCTGTATTTCTTCAAGCATTGACTTGTTGGATCTTCTTGCTGTCCAACAAACTCTTAACATTTTCCTCCAGCATCCAAGTTCAAAGGCGTCGACTCCTTTGTATTCAGCCTTACTAACAGTCCAGCTCTCACAGCCATATATTACAACTGGAAATACCATAGACTTGACTATACAGATCTTCATAGACAATTTATGTCTCTGCTCTTCAGTATTTTATCTAAATTTGCCATTGCTGCCCTCCCCTGAAGTAAGCGCCATTTAATTTTGTGGCTGCAGTTACCACCTATAGAAATCTTTGAACCAAAGAAGACAAAATCTGTCATACAGAACAATAATGCAGACTATTATGTAAATGGGGAGAAAATTCAAACATCAGAAGTTCAAATGAGGTCCTTAATCTCCCAGAAGATTAATTCACAGGTTGAGTTTGTGATAAAGAAGGGAAAAACAAAGTTGGCATTTATTCTAAGGAGAAAAGAATATAAAAGCAAGGAGACAATGCTGAAGCTTTATAAGACACTAATCAGGCTGCACTTGGAGTATTGTCAACAGATCTGGGCCCCTTATCTCAGAAAGGGTGTACTGTCATTGTAGAGAGTCCAGAGGAGTTTCACAAGAATTATTCAGGAATGAAGCGGTTAATATATGAGAAGCGTTTGGCAGCTTTGGGTCTGCACTCATCGGAATTTAGAAGAATGCGTGGGGTTCTCATTGAAACCTACTGAATGTTGAAAGGACTAAATAAGGTGGATGTGGAGAGGATGTTTCCTCTGCTGGGCGTATCCAGAACTAGAAGACACAAACTCAAAATTGAGGGGTGACCTTTTAGAACATAAGTAAGGAGGAATTTTCTTTTAAACAAAGAGTGGTGAATCTGTGGAATGTTCTGCCACAGACTGCAATGTCAAGTCCTTGGGTATATTCAAAGCACAAGTTGATAGATTTCTGATTGGTTGGAATATTAAGTGATATGGTGAGAGGGCATGTGTATGGGGTTGAATGGATCCCTGATCAGCCATGATGAAATGACGGAGTGGACTCAATGGGCTGAAAGGCCTATCTCTGCTCCCATGTCTTTTGGTCTCATGGACATGATGGGGTCTCACTTTTGCCCCAAGCAAAACGGTTCACTGGACTTGGTAGAACATCATACACAGCCTGGATCAACTGGATGTGCTGGGGTTCTACCTGCCAGATGTTGGACCAGGAGATCTTCTGCTTCAGTGCACCCAGCGCATCCTTGTCCAAGCTCCCTACTGCCTCATGTCTACCATCCTGGTGGTATGCACTTCTTTGACAGCTGCTAGCACCAATTCCTGAACAAGTCTGTATCTGTCCCTGCCGAAGAAGGTTGAAGTGAAGCTGCCCAGCTCCACCTGTCCTGAGGCTATTGTCGGTACAAGATCCCTATGCCTCAGATGTGATTCGGCCATCTCCACTGCATCTCTGGCCTTCCTTTACCTGCCTATCCAGATCTCAATGCCTGCTGATGAGACTTTGGGGTCACTGAAATCTCTGTCTAGCAGCAATTCTTGTGCATGGGAACCATGAACTCCTCGTTCAGGTTGCCGAAAGGAAGCTGCAATTTACTCCTCTTCATATACAGAGCAATGCTGCTCAGGCTATGTGGGAGGCCCAGCCATGTTTGAAGATAGCCATTGATCTTTCTTTCAAGAGCCTTAATTTTTGACATGGATACTTCATATACCAGCATGGGCCAGAGGATTCGGGGAACCATTCCATGCTGGCAGATCCAGGCCTTGAACTTGCCAGGTAGGCCTGACTTGTTCACACTGGTGAATCAAACCTCCAACTACTTGGTGGTTTTCTAGATGGCAGCTGCATCTCTTGGGCTGCAAAGACCATCCCCAGGCTCTCCACTGCTTTCCCAGAGATGAATGGGATAGCAATACTATCCAAGTTGAAATAGAACTTTCTTTAACACTAGAAGCCTGGATTTTTCTGGCTTAAAGCTCATCTTGCCCATTCAATGAGCCTCTCTAGCCCCTGGAGGATCCAAGTATAGCCTGGTAGTTGTCACCATGAGGCCATCCATGAAGGCTCTGGTTGGGGGCTGTCGCACACCTGTCTTGGTCAGAGAGACTCTACACTCCACTTTGCTGCCTTAACCAGCATGTTCATAGCTAAGAAGAAGAGAATCACTGAAATTATACATCCAATTATAATACCCTTCTTGAGCCAGATCCAGCTGAATGTTGTCATTCCTGAGGAGACTCTCAATCAGAAGTTCCCATAGTAATCCAGGATGAGGTCTTTTATCTTCCTCAGAACAAGATGTACGCTCAGTGCAACTTCCTTGAGCATATGAGGTAATGACCCATATGTATTGACAAGATCTACAAATGTCTGTAGCCATAGTATGACTATAGCTATAGTAAAAAGATAAAATCCTATGGTATAACAGGAAAGGTACTGGCATGGATAGAGGAATGGCTGACAGGCAGGAGGCAGTGAGTGGGAATAAAAGGGCCATTTCTGATTGGCTGCCAGTGACTACTAGTAGTGTTCCTCAGGGGTTAGTATTGGAACTGCTACTTTTCACTTTGTTTGTCAATGATTTAGATGGTGGAATTGATGGCTTTGTGGCAAAGTTTGCGGATGATACAAAGATAGATGGAGGGGCAGGTAGTGATGAGGAAGCAATGTGATTGCAGCAGGAATAAGACAAATTGGAAAAAATGGGCAAAAAAGTGGCAGAATGAATAGTGTTGGGAAATGTATGATAATGCATTTTGGTAAAAGGAACCAAAGTGCAGACTATTATGTAAATTGGGAGAAAATTCAAACATCAGAGGTGAAGAGGGACTTTGGGGTCCTCGTACAAGACTCCCAGAAGGTTAATTTACAGGGAGAGTCTGTGGCAATGAAGGCAACAACAATGTTGGCATTTATTTCAGGGGAATAAAAGCAAGGAGATAATGCAAGCCTTTATAAGACACTAATCAGGCCACATTTGGAGTACTGTCAACAGTTTTGGGCCCCATATCTCAGAAAGGGTGTGTTGTCATTGGAGGAAGACCAGAGGAGGCCTGAATGACTTCCGCCCAGTTGCACTCACCCCCATCATTGCAAAGCTTTGAGAGACTGGTTCTATGACATCTGAAATCCTGTCTGTCCACTACTCTGGAACCCAATCAATTTGCCTATCACACCAACACGTCAACAGTGGACACCATCTCCATGGCACTTCACTCTGGTACCCACCTGGATAGTCCCAATTCTTATGTCAGGATGCTGTTCATTGACTTTAGTTCGGCATTCAATACTGTGATCCCCTCCAAGCTGATTGCCAAACTTCGCCAGCTTGGTATCAGCTCACCCCTCTGCAATTGGACCTTGGACTTTCTGTCTAACAGACTTCAATCTGATAAGTTAGACAACCTCTCCTCCTCCATTCTCACCCTGAATACCGGCGTGCCTCAAGGCTATGTGCTGAGCCCTCTTCCGTACTCCCTTTTCACCTATGACTGCATTCCTGTACATGTTTCTAACTCCATAATCAAGTTTGCAGACGACACCACGGTGATTGGCCTGATCAGACGGGATGACAAGATGGCCTACAGGGACAAGGTCCTGCACCTGCCCGCTTGGTGTGCCGACAACAACCTGGTCCTTAACACCCAGAAGACCAAGGAGATCGTTGTGGACTTCAGGCATGCTAGGAGCCACACTCATGTCCCCATCTACATCAATGGAGTTGTAGTGGAGTGTGTATCAAGCTTCAAATTCCTTGGTGTCCACATTTCCGATGATCTTACCTGGTCCCTGAACTCCTCCATCCTGGTCAGAAAGGCGCAACAGCGCCTTTATTTCCTGTGGAGCATCAAGAAAGCTCACCTCTGTCCCAGGATACTGATGGACTTTTACTGCTGTACATTGAGAGCATTGTCACCAACTGCATCTCAGTATGGTATGGCAATTGTCCCGTATCGGACTGCAAAGCACTCCAGCAGGTGGTGAAAACTGCCCAGCAGATTATCAGCACCAATTGCCCACCATTGAGAACATTTATCATAAACACTGCCTGGGCAGGGTGAAAAGCATTATCAAGGATGCATCTCTCCCTAACCATGGACTTTTTATTCTCCTCCCATCCAGTAGGCATTACAGGAGCCTTTGCTCTCATACCAGCAGGCTCAGGAAGAGTTTCTTCCCTGAGGCTGTGACCCTGCTGAACCTCACATCAGAGCGCTAAGCAGTACTGCACTCATATTTTACTGTCTCAGTACTTTTATATTTGTATGCTGTAGCACTTACTTTTTATTTGCAGTTATTTTGTAAATAACACTATTCTTTTGCAACCCTGTTTAGATGCTAATGGCATTTCATTGGCTTTGTATCTGTACTCGACACAATGACAATAAAGTTGAATCTAATCTAATAAGGATGATTCTGGGAATGCAGGGGTTATGAGGAGCGTTTGGCAGCTTTAGGCCTGTACTCACTGGAATTTAGAAGAATGTGTGGGGATCTCATTGAAACCTACCAGATGTTAAAAGGACTAGATATGGAGGATATGGAGAGAATGTTTCCTCTGGTGGGGGTATCCAGAACTGGAGGACACAGCCTCAAAATCGAGGGGTGACCATTTAGAACAGGTGGAATTTTTTTAACCAGCGCGTAGTGTGGAATGCTCTGCCACAGACTGTGGTGGAGGCCAAGTCAGTATATTTAAGGTAGAAGTTGATAGTTTCCTGATAAGTCAGGTCATCAAATGATATGTCGAGATGTGCAGCTGTATGGGGTTGAATCAGATTCAGATTCATATTCAGTTTATTGTCATTTAGAAACCACAAATGCAATGCAGTTAAAAAATGAGACAACGTTCCTCCAGAATTATATCACAAAAGCATATGACAAAACAGACTACACCAGTTTGGCACACAACGTTTGGCAATCCCCAATCCAGAGTCCGGAGAGGCTGTTGCATATTAATATCGCGCTACCGTCTTAGCACGTTCCCCAGAAAGGAGCTCTAGATCCACCAAACAAGACCAAAAACTAAAGCTACAAGACCTGCACAAAACCACATAGTTACAACAGTGCAAACAATAGCATAATTGATAAAAAAAAACAGACTATGGACACAGTAAAAATAGTCCAAAGATGTTAAAGGACTATAAGTTCAAAAGAAATCACCACACAGTTTCCACAAGTCCCGAGGGTCCCGACAGACTCGCCATCCCACGCCGGCGGCAGAAGGGAGTACCCCCGCTATGGACTTCCACGGCGCCGCCCAACTCAGCCTCGCAGACGCTATGGAAAGACGCTATGAAAGCTCCGTCGAAATCAGCCTCGCAGATGCAGCACACACTGAAAGCGACCTGACCGCAGCGGACTCCGAGTCCGTCGAACCTCCGAGCCGACAACCATCCCCTCCGGCACAGCTTCTCCGAGCACCATCCTCTGCCGAGCGTATTAAGACAGTCCCGCCAATGGCCATCGGCAACACGACCCGGAGGACTGGGGGCCTGTTCTTCCCAGTAGAGTCCTGAACCTCACAGCAGCAGCAGGAACGAAGAAGGTCTTCCTGGAGATATTCCAATGTTCCTCCATGCTCCCACGTCCGTTTTCAATCGATTATGATTGCGCACGACATCACACTTCACAAATAACAGATAATCAGCTCCGGAGTGGCCGCTGCAAGCTGCGTCACGCCGCCATCTTGGAAATCAGAATGTGATCTGGGATCAGCCACGATGGAATGGCGGAACAGAATCGGTGGGCTGGATGACCTAATTCTGTTTATGATCTTATGGACTAGGTCTCCCTTTCGTTTGTGTTCTTCCCTGATCAGCTTGGAAACCACACCCATGTGTTCCAGTCAATCTGGGAAACCCTCCTTTCTACACAGATATTTCAATGTAGCTATTTTTGAGGAAAAACTGAGTCAGGCGACTGGAAACGATACTGAAAAATATCTCCACTTCCACGCTAAGCAATAAGAAAGGTTCTGACTCTCTCACATACTTAGGAAGTGCTGTAACCAACACCAACTCATCAGATCTGGAAGTTGAGAGGAGAATTCAATCAGCTACAAAAAGTCTTTGGTGCTTTGCAGAAGTGACTTTGGTCTCACCACGACATTAAAATGGCAACCAAGGTCAAAGTGTATAACACAGCTGTGTTACCATCTCTGCTTTATTCAACTGAAACAATGACATTGTATCAGAAGCACATCAAGAAATTGACCAAGACACAACTCGGGCATTTACGCCAAATATTACACATCAAGTGGCAAGAGAGGGTACCAGATGTGGAGGTGCTCAAACGTGCTGGGACAGTCAGTGCAGAATCATTCATTACGGCTTCTCAGCTGCGTTGGACTGGTCACATCACAAGATTGAGCGGTGATCATTTACCCAAAGCTGTTTTCTATGGCGAGCTACATGAAGGAAAGAGGAAGCATGGTGGTCAGAAGCTATGCTACAAAGATGTGCTCAAGCACCATATGAAGAACACTGATATGAATATCAACACCTGGGAGAAAGATGCTTTGGACAGAAGAAGTTGGCGCTGCATTGTCAAGAAGTCAATCCCAGCTATCGAGGAGAAAAGGCAGAAGAAATATGAAGCAGGTCATGAACACAGACATTCGGTGCTAGACCAGTCAAATCACAAATGCAACCACTGTGGGAGACAGTGCCAATCCAATGCTGGCCTTGTGGCCCATAAATGTGCTTGCAGAGACTAAACTCTCAGGACTGTCAACATCGAAATTGATGGACAGTTGAAGAAGAAGAAAAAGAAGCAATAAGATTGATCTAAACTGCTCAATGTCCTTGGAGTTCTCCTCTTTGGGGATCCAGATTCCCTCTGCACACCTCGGCTAGTCTGCGACATTTCCCTGATTCAGACAACCCTAAGGACTTTCCAAAGTACCTGGAGGAGCTTAGGGCTGTGCTTAAACATCTTGCAAAATTCCTCGCTGGGACCAGGGGCTGAACTAGCGTTGGCTGCTCTGACTACTTCCTGGATCTCCTTCCAGCTGGGCTCCTTGCCTTTGAATTCAACCACAGGAGGTGGAAGATTTACTAGGGTGCCATGGTTTCCTAGCTCCCGCCTCCTCTCTGAGTCGCTGAGGGAGTGCTAAAGGTGTGGATCCATCTTTTGGTTGGAGCTTGTGAGGTGCCCACTATGCTTCTGTCTTAACAGCTGCTTAGTGAACCCTTAGGGGTTCACAATAAAGGCAGCTCGTATTCTTATTCTCATTCTCTCTCTCTCTCCCTCTCTCTCTGCCCCCACCCCACCCCACCCCCATCTTCTAGGACATTCTGCCCTACACAGTGTCATAAGCTTACTTCTGAGGATGTTGTGGAGCTCAGCAAGTGATGGTTCCCTTTCTTCACTTGCCCTTCTGTACTGTTTAGCCAGGGATCAGAGCTCTTGAAACAGCTGGTATAGTTTGACCACCTTACAGTTCATTGTGTAGGGGCCTTTGGTGGCTTTCTTCCCCACTAGGCCAAATCTCTCAGTATCAAAGCTGACAATGACAATTGACATGGTCTGGAGTCATCCTTCGACATCTCTCTTGGGTATTGCCTCACATAATATGTCATGAAACTTGTTGTTTTGCAGCAGCATTACAGGTCAATACATAAAATACACTATAAATTAGTGTGTGTGTGTGTGCGTGCGTGCGTGCATGCATGTGCGTGTGTGTGTGTGTGTGTCCTGAAGTTTACAATCAATACCTTGGCCTTACTGAAATTGAGTGCAAAGTTATTGTTGTGAAACTACTTAACCAGCTGATCTATCTCATTCGCCATCATACTATGAGATTCTGCCAACAACAGCTGTATCATTGAGAAACTTATAGATGCCATTTGTGCTGTATCTAGTCATCTACCATGTGTGTAGAGAGAGCATAGCATCGGGCTAAATACACATCCTTGAGGTGTGCTGGTGATGATTGTCAGCAAGGAGGAGATGTTATGTCTATTCTGCACTAACTGATGTCCCGATAAAGCAGGATCCAGTTGCAGAGGGAGGTACAGAGGCCCAGGCTTTGAAGCTTATTGATTGGTACTGAAGCGATGATGGTGTTGTACGCTGAGTTGTAATTAATAAACAGCAGCGTGACTTAGGTTTTGCTGTTGTCCAGGTAGTTCAAATCCTAGTGGAGAGCCAGTGACATTGTGGCATTCAGCAAATTGCAGAATGTTTGCTTAGGCAGGAATTAATTCTTGGCATCTTCAACCAATAAAAGCATTTCATCACAGTAGATTTGAGTGCAACTGGGAAATAGTCATCGTTGAGGCAGCTCACTCTGCTCTTCTTTTTAAAACAAGAGGACTCAGATGTAAGGCAAGCAGTAGGAATTATGAGCAAAATGGCACTGGTGATCATCAGCCAAGTTCTGTGGGCTGCACATAATTGTTCCAAATATTCTTTTAAATATCAACACGTACAAACAAGCTGGATGAACTCAGCAGGTCGGGCAGCATCCATTGAAACAAGCAGTCAACCTTTCAACAGATGCTGCCTGATCTGCTGAGTTCATCCAGCTTGTTTGTACGTGTTGATTTGACAACAGCATCTGCAGTGTACTTTGTGTTTCCTTTTAAATATACCCCTTTTGAATTACTCTCATCGCAATCTGCAGCATGTAACTTCCCTCTAAGCAATAAACTTGGCAGACCAACCAGGCACAGCACCTTTAAGAGGATGAAGGTTGATAGCCATGGCCAAAAACGAAGGAAGAAGGGGAGGACTATAAGCCAGGCTGAAACACAAGGGAGTGAGGCCTTCTCTACCAGCATCTTGTTGGCAAATGTGCAGCTGTTGGAGAACAAAACTGAGGACTCGAGGTCAAGACTGGTGTATCAGAGAGAAATTAAACCCAGTTGTATTCTATGTCTGACTGAAATGTGGCTTTCTCTGGGCATGCAGATATAGTGATCAGACCCGAAGGCTTCTCGAACTACAGAATGGACTAAACTGTTGATTCAGAGGTGTGTGTTTTATGATAAACTCTCGTTGGTGCTCCGATGTGGTGCTCTTGTTGAACTTGTGTTCCCTCGACTTGGAACACCTAATGGTCAAATACCATCTGTTCTATTGACCTGGAGAGTTCTCTGTAATCCTGACCACAGCTTACATACCTCCAATGGCCGACTATAATCAAGCTCTTGTGATACTGCATGATACCGTCTCCAAACATGAAACAGTCTATCCCGATGTACTTCAAATCATAGTTGGAGACTTCAACCCTGCCCAATTACCATCAGCATAGGTCCCAACACACTGGACCACTGTTATACTAAGATAAGGAACGCCTACTGTTCCACATCTAGACCAGATTTCAGTAAATCGGATCACTTGGCTGTCCTTCTACCTGCATATAGGCAGAGGCTAAAGAGCAAATTTCCAGAGATTAGGACAACAAAGAGGTGGTTGCAGGAGGCAGAGGAGCAGCTATAGAATTGCTTCGAGTCAGTGGACTGGGTCACGTTCAAGAACTCATCTAGGGATCTGAAAGAATATACCATGGTTGTAATGGATTTTATTAAAATACTTAGCTGTAGACGAATGTGACCCCACTAAATCTTTTAGAGTCTTCCCCAATCAGAACCCTTGAATGAACTGAGTTTCAAAATTTGCTAAGAGCCAAATAAGGGGAATTCAAGTCTGGTGACTAAGAAAGTTAGAAGAGGTCCAGGTACGATCTCCGGAAAGCCATCTCATAAATGAAGTGAAAATTCCAGTCCAAACCTGAATCAATGAAGAATGTTGTGGCAAGGCTTGAATACTGTTACCTCTTATAAAGTTAAATCTAGTGGCATGGAAAACAACAGGGCTTCACTCCAGATGAGACCAATGTCTTCTATGCTCGCTTTGACCATCAATACATGGAGGAACCATCACGAACCCACGTCTCCCGATGATCCAAAGATTTCAGTGCAAGATGCCGTCAAGAGGGTGAACCCATGAAAAGCAACCAACCCAGATGGGGTACCTGGCCACATACTAAATACGTGTGCTGATCAAGTGGCTGGTGTAATCACTGAGATCCTTAACCTTTCACTTTGGCAGTATGTGGTACCCACCTGCTTCAAGCAGGCTTCATTTACACCGGTCTCCAAGAAGAGCGTGGTGACCTGGCTCAATGACTATTGCCCAGTAGCACTTACATTCACAGCAATGAAGTGTTTTGACAGATTGGTGATGAAGCACGTCAACTCCTGCCTGAGAAGCAACTTAGATCCATTCTAATTTGCCTACCAGAGCAACAGGTCCACAGCAGTTGCCAACTCATTGGCTCTTCACTTAATCCTGGAACATCTGGATAGCAAAGATGCATACATCAGGATACTCTTTATTGACTACAGCTCAGCATTCAATACCATCATCTCTTCAAAACAAACCAATAAGCTCCAAGACATTGGCCTCAGTACCTCCTTGTGTAATTGGATCCTGGATTTCCTCACTTACAGACTCCAGTCAGTTCAGATTGGCAACATCTCCTCCATTATCCCTATCAGCACAGATGCAGCACAAGGCTATGTGCTTACTCCCTTCCTCTACTCACTTTACACTTATGACTGTGTGGCTAAGCATAACTCCAATGCCACATTCAAGTCTGCTGATGACACCACTGTCATAGGCTGAACCAAAGCTGGTGATGAAAATCTGGCTGAGTGGTGTCATAACAACTACCTCTAACTCAGTGTCAGCAAGACCAACAAACTGATCATAAACTTCAGGAGAAGAAAACCAGAGGTCCATGAGCCAGTCCTCATTGTAGGATCAGATGTGGAGAGGGTTACTATTTCGGAGGATCTGTCCTGGGCCTAGCACATATGGCAATTAGAAAGAAAGCATGGCAGCACTTCTACTTCCTTAGGAGTCTGAGAATATTCGGCATGGCATCTGAAACTTCGACAAACTTCCATAGATGTTTAGTGGAGAGTATGCTGATTGGCTGCATCACAGCCTGGTATGGAAACAACAATGCCGTTGAATGGAAAATCCTATAAAAAGCAGTATACAGCCCTGTCCATCATGGGTATAGCTGTCCCAACCTTTGAGCAAATCTAATGAAATGCTGCTGCAGGAAAGCAGTGTCCATCATCAGGGACCCCAGTAACCAGGACATGTCTGTTCTCACTACTACCATTATTGTTCTTCTTTTTGCTTTTGTACAGTTTGTTGTCTTCTGCACTCCAGTTGAACACCCTAGTTGGGTGGTCTTACATTGATTCAGTTATATTTATTATTCTATAAATTTGTTGTGTATGCCCACAAGAAAATGAATCTCAGGATTGTATATGGTGACACGCAGTATATGTACTTCGATAATAAAATTTACTTTCAGTTTTGGGGTTAGAAGGAGATCATTTTACTCAGAAAGTAGTTGGAATCTGCAAAGTGCTGCCTAAGAAGGGGTTGGAGGCAGATTCTCTCTGAATATTTAAAAAGCACCTAGAGGAACACTTGAATCACCAAAATATTAGTTACAGACTTAATACAAGTCAATAGAGCTGCAGGGCATGTTCCTGAGCTGCATGACTCAATGACTCAATTCTCTTCAAAGCTCTTACAGGGGTTTCATCTCTTTAGAAATGCATCTTGACCTATCTTGTCAAATTATTATTTAGCCAGTTTACAAACAAAGCATCTAAAAGAGATTCCAAACATAACCTGATGAAGAATGACAACTTCTGAAAAAACATTCAATAAATCTGATTGGTGACATGAAAGTCCTGTGCTATACTTTGAAGATATAGATTCCACCAGTTATTATTCATGCTTTATCACGGGCAGCAACTAAATGCATACAAATGACACCACTTAATTGAAGTGAGTGGAATGGGTTTAAGTGTGTCTATTTTAATGCAAGAAGTATCAGGAACAAGGGTGAAAAATATAGAGCATGGGTTAGTACATGAAACTATGATGTTGTGGCCATTAAGGAGACTTCACTGTCACAAGGACAGGAATGGCTGCAGGGTGTTTCATAAGGGATAGGGAGGGAGGTTAAAAAAAATGTGGGCAAGTGGCATTGCTAATCAGGGATAGTAACACAGCTGCAGAAAGGCATGGCTTCCAAGAAGTTAGCATGGATGGAAGTCAGAAACAGGAAGGGAGCTATCACTGTATTGGGATTGTTCTGTAGATCCTTCAACAGTGAGGAATAGATTAGGAGGCTGATTTTGGAAAGGCACAAATATAACAGGGTTATCGTCATAGGTGACTTCAATATTGATTGGTACCTTCTTAGTGCAAATGTTTTAGGGGAGTGGAATTTGTTAGGTGTGGCCATAATGATTCCTGACACAATATAGAGACAGGATGACTAGAGCAGAGGCTGTTGGGCAATGAACCAGTTCAGGGATCTGTGAGCACTTCGGTGGCAGTGACCACAACTTCCTGACCTTTACCATAGCTTTGGAGAAGGATAGAGGCAGACCGTTTGGGAAAATAATTAGGGGAGGAAGAATCATGATGTTATTAGGCAGGAACTTGGGAACATAAATTGGGAATGGATATACTCAGAAAAGTGCACAACAGAAATGTGGGAGCACTTGCATGGGGTTCTGGATATGTTTGTCCTATTGAGACAGGGGAATCTGGTAGGACAGAGTAAACATGAGATGCTACTCTACAAGAGATGTGGAACATTTAGTCAAGAGGAAGAAAGAAAGTTACTTAAGCTTTAGTTAGGAAGGAAGGATTAGACTGAACTCTAGAGAGTCACAAGGTAACAGGGAAGGAGCTTGAAAGGGGCATGAGAAGGATTAACAAAAACCCAAAGGCACTTTACATGCATGTGAAGAATAGGAGGATGACTAGGGCGAGGATAGGACTGACCAGAGATAGAAGAGGAACATGTGTCTGGAGGCAGAGGATGTAGGGGAAATCCTTACTGAATACTTTGCTTCAGTAGCTACCACTGAAAGGAACTTTGATATTTGTGAGGACAGCATAAAGCAGGCTGAAATGCTAGGTACAGGAGTGGAACCTGCTAAGGTCATCTACTGAAGTCCATCCACTTCAATGTTCGACGTGCTGTACATTGAGAGATGCTCTCTGCACACAATTGTTGTAATGCATAGTTTTTTGGGTTACTGTTGCTTTTCTGTCACTTTGAACCAGTCTGACCATTCTCTGACCTTACTTATTAACAAGGCATTTTCGCCAACAGAACTGCTATTCACTGTATGTTTTTTGTTTATCACATCATTCTCTGCAAACTTTAGAGACCGTTGTGTGTAAAAATCCCAGAAGATCAGCAATTTCTGAGATACTCAAACCACCCTGTCTGTCACCAACAGTCAAAGTCACTCTGATAACATTTCTTGATGTGTGGTCTGATCAACTGAACTTCATGCTTTTATGCATTGAGTTACTGCCACATGATTGACTAACTTAATATTTACATGAGTGGTCACCGAGTATACAAGCCCCCAGAGCCAGTCAGTATGAACCCTAGATTATTACAGGAAGAGATTGCTGTACTTTTGGCGATGATATTGCATCCTCACTGAGTAGTACCAGACTGGAAGGTGGAGAATGTTATTCCTTTGTTCACAAAAAGGGAGAAGGGATAATCCTAGGAATTATAGACCAGTGAGCCTTGCTTATTGGTCAGAAACCTTTTGGAGAAGATTCTTAGAGGCAGGATTTATGGGTTTTTGGAGAAACATGGTCTGATTAGGCAGAGCTAGCTTGGCTTTGTGAGGGGCAGTTCATGCTTCACAAGCTTGAATGAATTCTTTGTGGATGTGACAAAGCACACTGATGGAGGTAAGGAGTTTGATAAGGTTCTCCATAGTAATCTCATTCAGGAAGTCAGGAGGCTTGGGATCCAGGCAAACCTGGCTGTGTAGATACAGAGATGACTTGCCCATAGACAGCAGAGGGTGGTTATAAATGGATCATATTCTGACTGGAGGTCAGTGACAGGTGGTGTGCCACAAAAATCTGTTCTGAGATCCCTGCTCTTTGCAATTTTTAAAAATGGCTTGGATGAGTAAATGGATTAGTAAGTTTGAAGATGACATGAAGGTAGGTGGAATAGCAGGTAGGGTGGAGATTACAACTGGACAGTGACAGGACTGTCACTGGGCTGACAAAGTGGCAGATGGAGTTCAACCTGGAAAAGTAGGAAGCAATTTACCTTGGAAGGTCAAATTTAAAGATAGAATACAAAGTTAAGGGCAGAATTTGTAGCAGTGTGGAAGAACCAAGGGATCTTGGGAGTCCATAGATCCCTTAAAGTTGCTGCACAAGTTGATAGTGCTGTTAAGAAGTTGTCTGGTGTGGTGGCTTTCATTAGTCAGGTGATTGAGTACAAGAGCTGCAAGGTAATGTTGTAGCTCTATAAACCCCTGGTAAGATCACACCTGGAATTTTGTGTTCAGTTCTGGTCCTCATAGGAAAAATGAAGAAGTTTTAGAGAGTGAGCAGAGGAGATTTACCAGGATGTTGTCTGGATTAAAGAGCATGCTTTATGAAGAAAGGTTGAACAGTTTTTCTCTTTTAAGAGAAGGAAGATGAGAGGTGACTTGATAGAAATGTACAAGATGATCAAGTGTATAGCCAAAGCCTTTTTAATCCTAGGGAGGAATTGAAGGGGCATAGTTTTAAGGTGATTAGAGAAAAGTATAGGGGCAATGTCAGAGGTAACTTCTTTACAGAGGGTAGTGAGTGTATGGAATACCCTGCCAGGAGTGGTGGTAGAGGCAGATACATTAGGGGCATTTAAGACATTCTTATACAGACAAATGATAGAAAAATGGAGGGCTATGTAGGAAGGTTTGGGTTAGATTGATTTTAGAGAGGTTCAAAGGTCGGTAGAGCATCGTGTACTGCCCTGTATTGCTTGTGTCCTAAATTTCATGTCTGTTGGTTATAACTTGTTAGTAGGCCAGAAATTTAAAGCAGCTATGTCAATTATCATTCTTAATTATTTATTTAGTGATACTGCACAGAACAGGCCCTTTCGGCCCAATGTGCCTTGTGCCACCCAGTAACCATCTAGTTAACCCTAATCTAATCACAGGACAATTTACAATGATTAATTAACCCACTAGCTGGTATGTCTTTGGGCTGTGGGAGGAAACTGGAGCACCCGAAGGAATCTGGAGTACGTCATTAAAAACAAGGGATAGGAGGTAGAATTTTCATCATACTTGTGTTTACCTTCCCTCACTCATCGAGTTGTTTAGCTTTTGTATTAACCATCCTCTATCATATTTCATCAAAGTTTTCAGTCCAATAAACTTATTAGATAAAAGTATCAGAATTAACAGTATCATATAATTTCAGTTTTTACTTTGGAAATCTCTCAAGATTTACCATTCACTTTCTGTAGCAGACAAATTGCATTATTTTTATTTAGCAGCTGTAAGTGCTAGGGGCAGCATAACATAGTTAATGGTTGTCTGTCATGTCCGATATTGACAGAAAACCTTTGCAGAAGAGTTTTTAAAGTGGAAAATCTGTTGCACTGGGGCAGTTCCACTCTTCAACTCAGATGTCCAGGTCTAGTGGTACAAACAAGCTTATAACACAAACTGTATCTTTGAACTTCACAAAGACATTGGTAGGTCGCATGTAATCATACACCTACTATTTAGAGGATATTTAGTATTTGTTCTTTTAATATGTCCTAATAAACATAGTAGGATTAGGATTGAATGTCATGACCATTTTACACGTTAGAAAAAATGCTGTGCATAAACTGATCAATGTCATTATTTGTATAATAAAAAAACTTTTACCAATAGGTCACTCTGTTCCGAGCTATCTGAATGTGTATCCAAATCTAAAAGCACTTTTTTCTTTTTCTGCAGAGTTTCATAAGATGGCTTCATTTTGTCCTTCATAATCTGGCTTTGAATGAAGGGAGGAGTTTTTATTGTGTATGTCTGAAAAGAACAAAGTATAGCAAGTTATATTTTGTCATAATGTATTCAACATGATTATAGTGCATGATTATTTAAAGCATAAGAATGCTTAAGGATAGTTCACAACAAATGGTTTTTGAAAATTTTTTGTACAACTACAGTAATTGTATATTAGAGAAAACCAATTTATCCTGCCAGATTATTTTATAAATATACGGTTTCCCTGCTTTTCCAAATACTCTTGAATCCTGTCCCTCAGAAATTTTTCCAACCACTTCCTTACTGCTGTTGTTTGGCTCACAGTCTGTAATTTCCAGGCTTTTCCTTGCTTGCCTTTTTTGAAAAGGGAACTCTATTTACCAACCTCCATTCATTCGGTACTTCACTTCTGGCCAGCAAAGACGTAAATATTACAGTCAGTGCCCTAGCAATGTCTTCACTTGCTTCCTACAGTATCTTGGGATAAATCTCATCCAGCTCTAGGGACAGCTTTGTGCCTGCTAAGGCATTGAATAGCTCCCTCTTATTTGTGGAGACTTGCACTAGAAATTCCACCTTCCCCTTCACTCAGTTTTCCTTCTACAAATTCCGTTTCCTTTGTAAATACTTATGAAAAGTGTTAATTTAATACCTTCTGGCTCCACACAGAGATTGTTCCTGTTATCCCAAATGGGCTCCACTCTTACCATCGTTCCTTTTTATCCTTAATATGCTTACAAAATGTTTTTGAATTTATCCTAATACTGTCAGTGATATTTCACGATCCCTCCTTACCTTCCTTTCTTTGTTAAGTGTCTCCCTGTACTTTAATTATACCCTAGATGGCCTCCTCCATCTTTGGTTTCTATGCCCACAATATTCTTCCTTTATTTCTGTTAATTTAACCTTTAATATTCCTTGACACCCGAGGTTGTCTGAGTACTTGTTACACTTGATTTTCACCCTTACAGGAACATGACAGCCTTGAACTCTTGATTCTTCCACTTTGAATGCATCCCAGTCTATCTTTACCAGATGACTTTTTTAATGAAGTTAGCCTTTTTTCATGTTGAGACTTTTATTCCTAGTCTATCTTTTTCCATAACCACTTTGAATATACCATTATGATCATTATCTTCAAAATTCTCCCAATTGACATTCCCTCCTCTCGACTGGCTATATGCCTCAGAACAAGGCCCTTCCCTTATTGGTCTATCTACATAGCTATGTCAAAAATCTTTCTTGGAGATACATTAGGATTTCCATCCCCTCTGAGCCTTTTATGTTAAACCAATCCCAGTTAATATTTTGGAAATGTAAATAACCTAGCACTATCATTTCAGGGCGTTATGGTAGTGTAGCGGTTAGGAAAATGTTGGTATAGAATCAGAGACAAGAGTTCAATTCCCACTGCTGTCTGTAAGCAATTTGCCCATTCTCCCTGTGATCATGTGTTCCTCCAGGTACCTCAGTTTTCTCCCACATTTCAATTTCAGTAGCTTAATTGGTCACATGGGTATAATTGGGTAATGCGGAGTCATTGGGCTGGAAGAGCCTGTTACCTAGTGCTGTATCTCTAAATACTATGTATCTTATTTTTATCACCTCTATTTGCCTTTATATGTGTTCCTCTATTTCCACTGATTGTTAGGAGGTTTGTAGCACACTTACAGCAGAGTGATGACACCCTTCTTGTTCCTAATTTTTATGCATTTGGTGTCATTTAATGAGCATGCTAGGATATCATCTCTCAATACTGAATTAATGTATTCCACAACTATCAGTACAATGCCACTTGTTCTTGTACATTCTGCCCAGTCTTGCCTGAAAATTCTGTTTCCAGTCCTGCCTGTCTTTCAGCCACATCTCAGTGATGGCAACAAGACTGTAGTTTAAACTTTGAGTTCATCCATGCTACTAGTTTGACTCCTTGCATTAAAATAGATCCAGTTTCATTTTGTATTGCTCTCATGTGCATTTACCTCGTGCAATGCCTGTTGGATTTACCCAAGTTCTTTTCCTCTAAGGGACTGTATTGCCTGATCTGAACATCCACTCTAAATTCTTTTCTCCTACTTGGATTAAACTATCCCAATTAGTACTAGCAAACCTTGCAAGAATATTGGCTTCATTTCAATTTAGATGCAACCCTTCCCTCAGGTCTCACTTCCCAAGAAATGGTTCCATTGTTCCAGGAACATAAAGTCTACCCCCTTTCCTTAAGCCATGAATTTATCAGACCTATATCCACTAGCTTATGGCACCTGTGAGATCCTGTTCTTTAAACACCAAGCTCTTTCAACTTACATTGCACCTACCAATATGTACCACAATTGGTTGCACACCATTCCCCTTCAGAATGTTTTGCAGCCACCCAAGACTTTAACATCAGGGAGACAACATACCATCCTGGAGTTTTGATTACACCCACAGAAATACCAATCTGTTTCTCCAAAGAGTCCATTATCACTATGACTCTTACAGTCATATTCTTTCCCCCTCAATGTTGCAAAGTATTCCACTACCACAAACAGGCCTACAGCTGTGATTTTTCTCTGGGGTGCCACCTCCCCACACAGAATCCACAGTATCCTGTTAGAGTGGGGATTGACCACAGAGGACTCCTGTTCTGCCTGCCTGTTTGCAATTGCTTTGAATTTAAATCCCCCTACTGCTGTGCTGGGATACAAGTTCACATTTTCAAATTAATCTAACAAATTTCTGAATATTAATCCATTATAACCATATCTTAGAAATCTTAGTGTTTCAATAATTACCCTGGATGAATTTAAATAGTAAAATACATTCTTGAGCTCTAATTAGCTTCAATATTTCAAAATGTTTGTTAACGTATGTCAATCATAAATAATAATTGGCTACTTATAACAAAGCTCACGTGATGATTTGGGAAAACTCTAGAGTTTTCTGCAGGCGTCCAAGTATGTGTACGTTGAGTAATTGAAGAACTTCTTGACTGTTTAGACAATTCTGTTGATTTTGAGGCAGCAGATAAGTTGAATTTTCTGACAGGAGTTTTAGATACTTCACTGCTTGATATATTGTCATTATGGTTCATCAAAATGAAATTTGATTCAGTTTTCTAAAAATAAAAATTTTCAAAAGGTTGACCCATTATTTTTGAATAATGTAAACCATGGATTGGACTAAGATCAAGGAATCACAAAATGATGGAGCATTGAAGATTATTTGCTTATTATAGCCAAGCCAGTTCTTTGAAAGTCAAATGTTGCATTTCCTCATAGCCTACTTAAGTTTTCCTTTTAAAATATTTATCTTCCACTTACTTTTGAAATCTATCATTGAATTTGCTTTCATCAAACAGTGTATTTGAGACAATATCTTGTATGCTTTCACACCTTCAAGTTATCACTGGTTACAAATTGTTTTGAGATACTTTTTGATTACCAACCCTGCCACCTTTAGAACTGGCTTGTTCACATTTACTTTACCAAATACTTGGAAGTTCTTAGCTTTTTTTGCTATGTTGAAAATTCTATTGACCCCCAAAAGAGAAACAGAAAATATAATTGATAGTTACAGGTGGGATTTGAGCATTATCATTATCACAAAATTATTTGTGTAATTTCAGTAGGTACATTTAATTACTGATACAATCAGAGTTCCTCTCACCTTTTGTTTCGCTATTGAAAATCAATGTCCAACCTCTACTTTATTCCAATCTTCAGTATGTTTAGATAGATAGAGATAGATAGATAGATAGATAGATACTTTATTCATCCCCATGGGGAAATTCAACTTTTTTTCCAATGTCCCATACACTTGTTGTAGCAAAACTAATTACATACAATACTTAACTCAGTAAAAAAAATATGATATGCATCTAAATCACTATCTCAAAAAGCATTAATAATAGCTTTTAAAAAGTTCTTGAGTCCTGGCGGTAGAATTGTAAAGCCTAATGGCATTGGGGAGTATTGACCTCTTCATCCTGTCTGAGGAGCATTGCATCGATAGTAACCTGTCGCTGAAACTGCTTCTCTGTCTCTGGATGGTGCTATGTAGAGGATGTTCAGAGTTATCCATAATTGACCGTAGCCTACACAGCGCCCTTCGCTCAGCTACCGATGTTAAACTCTCCAGTACTTTGCCCACGACAGAGCCCGCCTTCCTTACCAGCTTATTAAGACGTGAGGCGTCCCTCTTCTTAATGCTTCCTCCCTAACACGCCACCACAAAGAAGAGGGCGCTCTCCACAACTGACCTATAGAACATCTTCAGCATCTCACTACAGACATTGAATGACGCCAACCTTCTTAGGAAGTACAGTCATTCACCGCTTCATTGCAATGGCTTCTATGGCAAGGTTAGCACTTATTGATCATTTAAAGTTTAGATTCTAAACTTTAAACAACTGCTGCAATACTTGAAGAAATTTCAGAACTTTTAAAAAAGTAGTAAGTAACAAAGTAAGAACATGAATAGATTTCATGTAAGTTTGTATCTATTTTGGAGGGGAACTTGCTGCAGATATTGTTCCTGTGCATCTTTTGCTTTGACCTTGGTGGTAGAGATTGCAAGTTTGGGAGATGCTGTCACAGTTGACACAACAACTCAGATTATAGTGACAGCAACTCTCAAATCTATGTTTCATAGTAGTAAAGAGAATAAATGTTCATGGTAGAGGATGGGGTATTTTGTCATGGATGGTGTTGTGCTCCTTCAATGATGATGGAACTATACTCATCCAGACATCCACCATGCTTTTAATATGTGCCTTATAAATAGTGTGATGGCAGGAGATGAGTTGTTCTCTGCAAAATACTCTGCTGCTCACTTGCTCTTATAGCCGCAGTATGTTTGTGATGGTCCAGTTGAATACTTCTGGACAATAAAATGATAAGACATAGGAGCACAATTATGCCATTTGGCCCATCAAGTCAGCTCCATAATTCCATCATGGCTGATTTATTATCCCTCTCAACCACATTCACCTGCCTTCTCCCTGTAACCTTTGATGCCCTTACTAATCGAGAACCTATCAACCCAAACATATCCAGTGACTTGACCTCCACAGTTGCCAATGAATTCCACAGATTCATCAGCTTCTGGCTAAAATAAATCTCTTTCTAAAATCTATTTTCTAAAGGGACATTTCTCTATTCTGAGGCTGTGTCCTCTGGTCCTAGATTTCCCCATTATAGGAAACATCCTCTCCATATCCACTCTATCATGATCTTTCCATATTTGATACGTTTCATTGAGATCACCACTCATTCATCTAAATTCCAGTGAGTACAGCCCCAGAGCCACCAAATGCTCCTCAAGCATTAACCCATTCATTTTCGGAATCATTCGCGTGAACCTCCTCTGGATGCTCTCCACTGTTATCACATCCTTTCTTAGATAAGGGGCCCAAAACTGTTCACAATACTCCATGTGCAGTCTGACCAATACTTTATAAAGCTTCAGCATTAATCCTTGCTTTTTTTTTTGTTCTAGTCCTCTTGAAATGAATACTAACACTGCATTTTCCTTCCTTACCACTGACTCAATTTGCAAGAATTAACCTTTAATGAATCCTGCATGAGGACTCGCAAATCTCTTTCCACCTCCAATTTCTGAATTTTCTCCCCATTTAGGAAAATACTCTACACATTTATTCCTTCTACCAAAGTGCATGAGCATATATTTCGCTACACTATATACCATCTGGCACTTCTTTACCTATTCTCCTAATATCAGAATCAGATTTAATATTACTGACATACACTGTATGTTGTGAAATTTGTTGTTTTGCAGCAGCAGTACAGTACAATACATAAAAATACTATGAATTACAATAAGAAATTGTAATTAATTTTACAGTTAGTATTTGGTTGGTTCTTTGTCCATTCAGAAATCTGAATGGTGGAGAGGAAGAAGCCGTTCCCAACATGTTAAATGTGTGTCTTCAGGCTCCTGTACCTTGTCTCTGATGGTAGTAATAAGATGAAAGCATGTCCTGAATGATGTAAGTCCTTAATGATGGATGCCACCTTTTTGTGGCATTGCTCTTTGAAGACATACTCTATGCTGGGTAAGCTTGTGTCCATGATTAACCTGGCTGAGTTTGCAGCTCCCAGCAGCTTTTTCTGATCCTGTGCTGTAGCTCCTCCCTACCAGATGGTGATGCAACCAGCTAGAAAGCTCTCCATAGTACATCTGTAGACATTTGCTAGAGTCTTTGGTGACATACCAAATCTTAATGAAATATAGCCACTGGCATGCCTTCTTCATAGCTGCATCAATATATTGGGCCCAGGATAGATCTTGACACCCAGAAACTTTAAAACTGCTCACCCTCTCCACTTCTGACCCCCCAATGAGGACTGATATGTGTTCCCTCAGCTCCCCCTTCTTGAAATATACAAACGTTTGTACAACCAATTCCTTCAATCAATGGGGTTGATTTCATTGGGGGAGGGAGTTTGGGCACATGATGGTAGTAATGATAATGAATATAAAAATAGGTAATTAAGCCCCCTCTTTGCCTGACATCTTTATGGCTTGAATGTTATTTGGATCATGTTGTCCAGATATTGATGTGTGTCCTGCTTCATATGCAAATGAAATTGGACAATGTGTAATCCTCAGCATATAACTCAATTTCTAGTCTTATGATGAAAGGAAGGTTATGATGAAGCAACAAAACATTTTTGAGTTTAGGGAATTACATTGGAGAAGCACTGCCATAATTTCCAGGGCTAAGATGATTCCCAGGAACAATCATCTTCCTTTGTAGGAGTAAAATCATTGGAGTGTTTTCTCCTCATAGCTGACTAATTTGAATTTTACCAAGTCTTCCTTTTGCCACAATTTGGTCAAATACAATCTTGTTTTCAAAAGCAGTCACTTGCACCTCATCAGTGGAATTCAGTTCTTTTACTGCATGTTTGGATCCGGAGTGCATTGAGGTTTTGAACTGAGTGGCCCTGGTGAAACTTAAAGTAGGCATCAGTGAGTTGGTTAATGCAGTAAATGCCATTTGATAATATCACTCGATGTCATTTTGCTGAGAGCAGACTGATTAGATGACAATTCTCTGATGGCGGACCAAATATTGCAAAAGGGAAATTTGAGAATTCACCCAATTAGGTGGGTTTGCAAGCAAAGTCTAGGTAAGATCAAGAAAAAAATCTGCCACAGATAACTCAATACCATCCCAAATACAGGAACCCATCCGGGTATTCCCATTTTCATTCCCAGTACAAGCATCAGCCTTAGTTGGCAGTGAGATCTTAACTCCAGTCCCTGCCACCTGTGGCTTCACTTGTGCTGCTCTAGTGGAAGGCAATTGCTATGTTGTGCAACTTCAAAGCATTAATCTATGTTCAAAGGAAGATGCGGGAGCCTGGGGTTCCAGTCTAACTTCGTGTTTGCTTTAAGCAAAGTGTGCACGTATTCAATGGTAGTGTGATGATGTACCTAATTCATGTATTTATACATATAATGTATAAATACATGTTTACACTCTGCCCTGACCCACCTGGACAGCCCCAACTCTTACGTCAGAATGCTGTTCATTGACTTTAGTTCGGCATTCAATACTGTGACTCGCTCCAAGCTGATTGCCAAACTTCACTAGCCTGGTATCGGCTCATCCATCTGCAATTGGACCTTGGAATTTCTGACTAACAGACCCCAATCTGTTAAGTTAGACAACCGCTCCTCCTCCACTCTCACCCTGAACACCGGCGTGCCTCAAGGCTGTGTGCTGAGCACTCTTCTGTACTCCCTTTACACCTATGACTGCGTTCCTGTACATGTTTCTAACTCCATAATAAAGTTTGCAGACGACACCACGGTGATTGGCCTGATCAGACGGGATGACAAGATGGCCTACAGGGACAAGGTCCAGCACCTGCCTGCTTGGTGTGCTGACAACAACCTGGCCCTTAACACCCAGAAGACCAAGAAGATCATTCTGGACTTCAGGCATGCTAGGAACCACACTCACATCCCCATCTACATCAATGGAGCTGTAGTGGAGCGTATAGCAAGCTTCATATTCCTTGGTGTTCACACTTCTGAGGATCTCACCTGGTCCCTGATCTCCTCCATCCTGATCAAAAAGACGCAACAGCACCTTTATTTCCTGCGGAGCATCAAGAAAGCTCACCTCTATCCCAGGATATTGATAGACTTTTACCGCTGTACCATTGAGAGCATACTCACCAACTGCATCTCAGTGTGTTATGACAATTGTCCCGTATCGGACCGCAAAGCACTCCAGCATTTGGTGAAAACTGCCCAGCGGATTATCGACACCCAATTGCCCACCCTTGAGAACATTTACCATAAACACTGCCTGGGCAAGGTGAAAAGCATTGTCAAGGATGCATCTCACCCTAACCATGGGCTTATTACTCTCCTCTCATCGAGTAGGAGCTACAGGAGCCTCCGTTCTCGCACCAGTAGGCACAAGAAGAGCTTCTTCCCTGGGGCTGTGACCCTGCTGAACCTCACATCACAGTGCTAAGCAGTATTGCACCCATATTGTACAGTCTCAGTACTTTTATATTTGTGTGCTGTAGCACTTTGTATTCGCAGTTATTTTGTAAATAACATTATTCTTTGCATTTCTCATTAGATATTAACTGCATTTCATTTGGCTTTGTATCTGTACTCAGCACAATGACAATAAAGTTGAATCTAATGTAATATAATCCATAATTAATTATTTAAATGAGACTGCTTAATCAGCCTATATATAAAATGATTAAAATATTATTGAAATATTAAATACAAACACTTCTCCCTGATTAGCTATAAACTCGGCAGTACGTACTGCAGTACTGTACATATAAAACTACAGTACAGTACATATAAAACTCCCCTTGGAAATTTTCATGTTTTATTGTTTACAACATTGAATCACTGTGGACTTAATTTAGCTTTTTTTGGCACTGATCAACACAAAAAGACTCTTTTGTGTCAAAGTGAAAATAGATCTCTACAACGTGATTTAAATTAATTACAAACATAAAACACAAAATGATTGATTGCTTAAGTTCCTCCCCCTTCAATTCAGTATTTAGTAGATGCATATTTGGCAGCAATTACAGCCTTGAGTCTATGTGGATAGGTCTCTATCAGCTTTGCACATCTAGACACTACAATTTTAAACCCATTCTTCTTTATAAAACTGCTTAAGCTCTGTCAGATTGCATGGGATTAGTGAGTGAACAGCCCTTTTCAAGTCCAGCCACAAATTCTCAATTGGATTGAGGTCTGGACTCTGACTTGGCCACTCCAAAACATTAACTTTATTGTTTTTAAGCTATTCCTGTGTAGCTTTGCCTGTATGCTTGGGGTCATTGTCTTGCTGGAAAACAAATCTTCTCCCAAATCGCATTTCTTTTGCAGACTGCATCAGGTTTTTCTCCAGGATTTCCCTGCATTTATTTTACCCTCTACCTTCACAAGCCTTCCAGGGCGTGCTGCAGTGAAGCATCCCCATAGCATGACCCAGCTTTCACCATGCTTCATGGTAGGAATGGGATGTTTTTGATGATATGCGGTGTTTGGCTTACGCCAAACATAGCATTTAGTCTAATGGCCAAAAAACTTAATTTTGGTTTCATCAGTCCATTAAACCTTCTTCCAGATGACTTCAGAGTCTCCCACATGTCTTTTGGCAAATGATTTCAAATGAGTTCTTTTCAATAGTGGCTTTCTCTTTGCCACTCTTCCCATAAAGCTGCGACTGGTGAAGCACCCGGGCAACAGTTGTTGTATGAGCAATCTCTTTCATCTCAGCCACTGAAGCTTGTAACTCCTCCAGAGTTCTCATAGTGGTGTCTTGGTGGCCTCCCTCGCTAGTCCCCTTCTTGCACAGTCACTCAGTTTTTGAGAATGGCTTGCTCTAGGCAGATTTATAATTGTGCCATATTTTTTCCATTTCTTGATGATTGACTTAACTGTACTCCAAGTGATATTCAGTGACTTGGAAATTTTCTTGTATCCATCTCCTGGTTTGTGGTTTTCAATAACCTTTTTGTAGATTGCTTGGAGTGTTCTTTTGCCTTCATGGTCTTTCCCAGGGTACTGCAGTTGGACCTACCAGATACAGGTGTTTTCACTACAATCAATCTCCAATCAAGTTGTAGTTGTTTTAGCCATCATGTCCCCCCCCCCCCCCAATGCTCGTCCTGTTTTTAACACATACAAGCTCAAAGTGGCTTGTTGGTTGTTGCATTTCACTGTTATGGATGTCATTCCCACAGCAGTTTCTTTTTTCTAGTATAAGCTGTTAGTTGGATATCTGCAGGCTTCAGTTTAGTATCTTTGAAATATCTCTCAAACTCATTTTGTGGAATGACTGAAACAGCTGAACCAGTGTCAAGTTCTCTTTTAATTAATTTGCTGTTCACTTCTGGTGTCTATTGTTAATTTTCACATTGTAAATCTCAGGCTACATTGTTCCATATCATTCTCTTCATTATCAGATTTTTCATCAACATGTACAATTTAGTGCTCTTTTTGAAACTGCAACTAGACTTTTTAGCTTCTTTTCTTCCCTGTGCAGTTGATTTATCTTTGGCTGCCTGACATGCTCTTTGTATGTCCTACTTTGTTGCATTTTCTGCAAGTTTCACCTTTAATTCTGCATTTGTTTAGTGTGAGCCCCTACCACAATGGTTACACAATTTGTTTGGCCAGGCTGATTTCTGTTTAGATGCTGCAATTTGGGGGAAACTGTTTTTGAGTCTGGAGGTCCTGACTTGATGCTACTTAGCCTCCTCCCTGATGGGAGTGGAACAAAAAGTCCATAAGCATGGTGGGTGGGATCTTTCACAATACTGCCATTCTTTTCTCCGTCATCTTTCTGGTATATCCTGTATCTCTGCCACAGTGCAGCTTCTTTACCAAAGTTCAACATTCAGAGTAAATTTATTATCACATATACCATCTTGAGATTTGTTTTCTCATGGGCATACAGAGTAAATTCAAGAAGCAATAGAATCAATGACAGTCTGCACCCAACAGGATGCACAAATAACCTCAAGTGCAAAAGACAAGAAACTGTGCAAATACAAAAGGAAAATAACAATAAAGAAATTAACAATAAATAACAAGAACATGAGATAAAGAGTCTTAAAAGTGCATCCATAGGTTGTGGAAATTGTTCAGTGATGGGGCAATAGAAGTTGAGTGAAGTTATCCGGTCTGGATCAAGAGCCTCATGGCTGCGTGGTAATAACTGTTCCTGATAGTGGTGTGGGTCCTTGATAATGGATGCTGCTCTCCTGCAACAGCACATTGTGTAAATGTGCTCTTTGGCGGGGAAGGCTTTATCCACGATGGACTAGAATTTATCCACTACCTTTTAAAGTTGCTGACCCTCTCCATCTCTGATTCCCCCTCTGGTTTCCTCCTCCTGGTCAATAATTAACTCCTTGGTCTTGCTGGCATTGAGTCAGAGGTTATTGTTGTGGCATCAATTCAATTCAAATTTAATTGTCGTTCACCTATAGATAAATACTCATGAATACAGCCAAATGAAACAGCTTTACTATGGTCAAGGTGCAAAACACAGTAACACAGCCCGACACAGCTCAAAGCACACACAAGATAGTAAGCACAAATGGTATCAAATGGTATCAAAATCATGTAATAAAAGAGTCCAAAACTTGTGCCATCAAACCTGGGGGAGGGGGTCTGTACCGTCACCTGCCTGGTTGCCACGCTCCACTGCCCCCCGTTAGAGTCCACCAGTCCCAACCACCACCACCCCTACAGTCTTCACAATACAGAATATATAATAATATAATATAATATGACACAGAATATACATGTATAAACTCCATTTCCAGAAAATTTGGGATATTTTCCAAAATCAATAAAAACAAAAATCTGTGATATGTTAATTCCACGTGAACCTTTATTTAACTGACAAAAGTACAAAGAAAAGATTTTAAATAGTTTTACTAACCAACTTAGTTGTATTTTGTAAATATACACAAATTTAGAATTTGATGGCTGCAACACACTCAACAAAAGTTGGGACAGAGGCATGTTTACCATTGTGTTACATCACCTTTCCTTTTAATAACACTTTTTAATCGTTTTGGAACTGAGGATACTAATTGTAGTAGATTTGCAATTGGAAATCTTGTCCATTCTTGCCTGATATAAGACTTCAGCTGCTCAACAGTCCGTGGTCTCCGTTATCTGATTCTCCTCTTCATGATGCGCCATACATTTTCAATAGGAGATAGATCTGGACTGGCAGCAGGCCAGTCAAGCACACGCACTCTGTGTCTACAAAGCCACGCTGTTGTAGCCCGTGCAGAATATGATCTGGCATTGTCCTGCTGAAATAAGCATGGACGTCCTGGGAAGAGACGTCGCCTTGATGACAACATATGTCTCTCTAAAATCCTAATATATGCCTCAGAGTCAATGGTACCTTCACATACATGCAACTCACCCATGCCGTGGGCACTGATGCACCCCCATACCATCACAGATGCTGGCTTTTGCACCTTTCACTGATAACAATTAGGATGGTCATTTTCATCTTTGGCACGGAGTACTCGACCGCCGTTTTTTCCGAAAACTAGCTGAAATGTGGACTCATCTGACCACAGCACACGGTTCCACAATCTTTCCATCCATCTGAGATGAGCTCGGGCCCAGAGAACTCGCTGGCGTTTCTGCACAGAGTTGATGTATGGCTTCCTCCTTGCATAATACAGTTTCAAGTTGCATTTCTGAATGCAGCGATGGACTGTGTTAAGTGACAATGGTTTTCCAAAGTACTCCCGAGCCCAGGTGGCTATAATTGTCACAGTAGCATGACGGTTTCTTAGGCAGTGCCGCCTGAGGGCTCGAAGATCACGCGCATTCAACAGTGGTTTCCAACCTTGCCCTTTACGCACTATGTCTCTGAATTCTCTGAATCTTTTCACAATATTATGTACTGCAGATGTTGAAAGACCTAAATTCTCTACAATCTTGCATTGAGAAATGTTCCTTCTGAACTGACTAACAATTCTCTCATGAATTTTGGCACAAAGGGGTGAGCCATGTCTCATCCTTGCTTGCAAAGACTGCACCTTTGATGGACGCTACTTTTATACCCAGTCATGATACTTCACTTGCTACCAATTAGCCTGCTTAATGTGGAGTCTTCCAAACCGGTGTTACTTGAATATTCTGTGCACTTTTCAATCTTATTTTAATTCTGTCCCAACTTTTGTTGAGTGTGTTGCAGCCATCAAATTCTAAATTTGTGTATATTTACAAAATACAATTAAGTTGGTCAGTAAAACTATTGATAATCTTTTCTTTGTACTTTTGTCAGTTAAATAAAGGTTCAAGTGAATTAACATATCAGAGATTTTTGTTTTTATTCCATTTTGGAAAATATCCCAACTTTTCTGGAAATGGGGTTTGTATATAGTTCAGACCCCCAGCCCATCGAAATCTTCAGTCGACTACAATGAAGCCCATCTCCCCGACTCCCATGGGGGGGAGGGGTTGGGGCAGGGGGAGTAGGCAGCACTGACTCCAGCCTGAACGCCACACCTGGTAGCGTGCATCAGCCCTGACACACTCCACCGGCAACACCACAGTTTGAGGCCCAGAGCAACATATACAAGATCAACATCCAGATTTTCAGTCTTCCTCCTATATGCTGATTATTCACTACCTTTGATTTGGCTGACGACAGTGGTGTCATCAGCAAACTTAAATATGGCACTGGAGTAGTGTTTAGGCTTGAAGTCATACATATAAAGTGAGTGGACCAAGGGGTTAACCACACAGCTTTGCGGTGCACCTATCCTAATGGAGACTGTGAAGGAGATATTTTTGCCAATCTGAATTGATGGGGTCTGCAAATGAGGAATTTGAAGATCCAATGGTACAAGGAAGAACTGAGGCTACGGTCTTGTAGCTTATTGATTAGTTTTGAGGGGATGATAGTATTGATAGCCAAGTTGTAGTCGATGAAGATGTATGCACCTTTGCTGTCCTGATATTCCAATTAAATGACATCTGCTGTGGACCTGTTGTGATGGTAGGCAAATTGGAGCAGATCCAAGTTGTTTCTCAGGCAGGAGTTTCATCATAGCACTTTCACTCAAAGCACTTCATCATAATGGATGAAGTGCAACTGGATGATAGTCATTGAGGCATGTTCTCCTTAGACACCAGTAGACATCAACTGATGCCTGCTCAAAGCAGGTGAATACCTCAGACGCCGAAGCATTTCCTGAAATGAGGTCTCAGGATGGAGTGGTAGGCATAGCTAATCCTAATATAGCAGTATTCGAGTGTATTGGGACCCCTGGTGCTGCAGCTTATATGTTGACAATAAATGGGCAGAGTTTCTTCAAACAAGCCTGATTCAAAGGTCAAAGTTTCAAAGGTACATTTAATGACAGAGATGCTTTTTCTTTGCAACTATCCATGAAAAACAGGAGTGCCCCCAAAGAATGAGTGACAGTTAAATGTTAGAACTCCAAAGCACCCCCCGCAACTCCCCTCCCTCCCGCGCATAAGCGGCAGCAAGCAACGATCCCTCCTTCCCCCACCAGCAAAAAATAAGCATCGGCACCTGCCACTGAGCACTCAAGCAACAGCTAAGACACAGACTTGCAATACTCCAAAGTCTACTTGTTCACCCAGTATTCGACATACCACAGGCTCTCTCTCTCCCTAATAAGGGAAAAAGAAGTGTCTCCACTTCACAGCGAGAGGACAGACAGAACAGACAACTTGCTGGTTTACAATGTTAAAAGTCCGTTGTGCCACTTATTCCGAGCTCCGTACCCAAAGATCTCAGGTCTCTGAGCACACAGCCTTAGACTTTCCTTCTCCCATGACACACCGATCTCCTGCCCAGGCACCGACCTTCAGCCTGCCCGTCTCCAGAGCCATGAGATCTTGACCCTCTTTAGGAGATTTTCACCCTCCTAAAGAGTGTGGTTAAACTCTTAAACCGCACCCTCGGCGTGCTGAGTAACGGCCAGTCGTGAAACCCTGAGAGCAGGTCCCATTCCTGCATAGAGCTGTAGTCAGTGTGTAACTCCAGGTCAGGGTCTTCAAAAGAACCGTGAAAGGGAAAATTGGAAATATTAAAGATGGAAATAGAGCTGTTTCTGAACATGCAAGTAAAGAAGGCACTGTCAGGTGCCATTGATTCTCTGAAGCTTCTCCCTGACAATGATTTGAAAGGCACAGAATGCTTCCTGCTTGTTATTGATAGCATTCAATATCTCGAGTGCATGCTTAATGTCGGCCTTTGGTGGTATGTAAACTATGATCGGGATCACAGAGGAGAACTCTCTTGGTAAGTAGAGCAGTCAACATTTAATCATTAGATGTTTCAGGTCAGGGAATAAGAATGCAACAGACAACTGCGTCCGAAAACCACAAAGAGTTTATCATGAAACATAAACCGCAACTTTCTGTCTTTTCTGAATCAGCAGTTCGGTCCATCCTGTATATGGAGAAGTCATCGGGTCTTACCAACATACCTGGCGTGAGCAGAGTAAGTTATGTCTCTGTGAAATGCAGAATGCAGCAATCTTGCCATTAGGTCCTTAATCTTGGTCTCCAGCGATTGCACATTTGCTAACAAGATGCTGTGTAGAGGAAGTTTGATTCCCTTGTGTTTCAGTCTAGCTTGGAGTCCTCCCCTACTCCCTTTCTTACAGCCATTGGCAAGTTTGTTGATAACACAACAGTTGTGGGGCTCATCACCAACAATGGTAGGACAGACTACAGAAAAGAGAGGAATTGCTCAAGGTCTGGTAAATAATCTCTTCAACAATGTTAACAAGACAAAGGAGATGGTAATCAACTTCAGAAGAACTTGCACCACTCACACTCCTCTTTACATCAGTGGCACAGTAGTGAAAAAGTGCAAGATATGCATGTTTGAAAATTAAGTCAACTGAGTCCTTCAGAAGATCTCGAAATTGCTATTTCGTTAGGACAGTTCAAAAAGTATGTTACTTAAAGGGAAATTAAAAGTTGCAGATTGCAAAGAAGTAGTTCAGAAGAAGGACATTTAGAAGTTCTGTAAACTGCCTTCAACACATCATTATAATTTATCAGAGACATCTTGCCTCTAGTGCAGTGATGCAGCATTTTAAGATGTTCTGTGCTGCACATCTGTTGTGAGTATAGATGTGCATAGTCCAGCTCCCTTCAGCCTCCTCAGAGAGTAAAGGTGTTGTTGAGCTTTCCTGTTTATGTAGGATGTGTTCTGAAACCATAAGAGATTGTGAGAGATGTGAACTCCCAGAAGTTTGAAACCGCTCACAGTTTCTGTTGCTGTGCTGCTGATGTAAAGAAGGGTATGAGTGGTGTGAGTTCTTCTGAAGTCAATAATCATTTCCTTTGATTTATTGACATTGAGGAAGAGGTTAGTTGCCTGGCAGCAGTGCTTCAGCTCTTTCACTCCTGTCAGTAAGCTATCATTATTGGGGATGAGCCCCACATCTGTTGTGTCATTGATGAACTTGACAATGTGATTACTCAGATGTTTGCCATGAAATCATGTGTGAGCACAGTGTACAGCAATGGCCTCAGCATACAGCCCTGGGGCACATGAACTGGGGATGATGTTGAGAGAGGAAGGATGTGCATCCTGATTTTCTGAGACATGTTGGTTAGCAAGTCCAACATCCAGTTGCACAGTGGTGTATATTTAGACTCAGAAGTAGGAGTTCGTTCACCAGAGTCTGTGAGACAATAGTATTGAATGACGGCATCTTTCATAAACCTAGTGATTCCCACGGCTAGTCCCTAGTAAGGCAATTTTACTTACTTCTGCCCACTGACCCTCTCGAAGTTCCGGCACAATGCTAGTGCCTTCCACAGTGAAGACTGATGCAAAATACCTATTCAATTTGTCGACTATTTTCTTGACCATTTCCCAGCAGTCTGATATCTACTCTCAGCTCTCTTTTACTCTTTTGGTATCATCTTTAATGTTATTGGCTAGCTTAGCTTACTTTTGCATACCATCTTTTCCTTCCTTACGAGTTTTTTAACAGCCTTTTTTAAAAACATCTCCTTAGGCACGTTATTTTCCTGCTTCTGGCCCTCAAGAGTATGCTGCACAGGTAGCAATCCTGAGATCATAACCCTCGAGGTTGTGCCCTTAAACTTACCACCAAACTCCATGAACGCCTCTTGCAGGACCTCATCAGCTTTTCTGACTAAGTCATTGGTACTGACATGGATCATGACCTCTGGATGCTCACCCTTCCACTTAAGAATGCTATTAACTTCAAAGGTTCAAAGGTAAAATTTAATGTCAGAGAGATGTATACAATAAACATCCTGAAATGCTTTTTCTTCGCAACCATCCATGAAAACAGAGGAGTGCACCAAAGAATGAACGACAGTTAAATGTTAGTACCCCAAAGCCCCCTTAGCCTCCCCCCCAGTCATAAGCGGCAGTGAGCAACAATCTCCCTCCCCCTACTGGCACAAAAAAGCATCAGCACTACCTCTGAGCAGTCAAGCATGAGCGAAGCAATAGCAAAGACACAGAAGTTACCCCAAAGACTTCACTTTTCACCCAGTATTCAACATACCATAGGTTCTCTCTCTCCCTAATAAGGGAGAAAGGGATGTCTCCAGTTTCCCAGTGAGCAGGGAGACATAACAAACAATTCGCTGGTTTACGATGTTAATCTAATCCTGATCTAAGGTTTCCATGACCTTGGTACTTGGGAGGCAATATTTCATCCAGTAATCACAAACTTGTGCACTGAACCTTCTGTCTGTTACCCTAATCACTCAATGTCCTATCACTACTGCTCACCTCTTCTTCCCCCTTCCTTTCTGAGTCACAGAGCCAGACTTAGTGTCAGAGAGCAGACTGCTGTGGCTTTTCTGCTAAGTCATTTCCACCAACAGTATCCAAAGCTGTATACTTGTTATTGAGAGGAATGGCCACAGGAGTACCTTGCTGCCTTACCAGGCTACCTATTCCCTTTTCCTCTTCTGATGATCACCTAATACCTACCTACCTGTATTGCCTGTCAATCACATCCTCAGTCTCCTAAATGATCTGGAGATCACCCAACTCTAACTCCAATTCCCTAATGCAGTCTGTAAAAAACTACAGCTGGATGCATGCCCTGCAGTTGTTATCAGGGACTCTGGAGGTCTCCCTGTCTTCCCACTAATGAAAAGAAGAGCATTGCACTATCCTACCTGGCATTCATCCTGTTCTAATTGCCAAATAAGAAAGAAAGAAAGGTGTACAGCTGATCTCAAAACCACTAAATGTTCTGACTGGCCTACTCACTTTTTCAAAACCTGTGCTCAAAATCCACAAGCTAACAGTTCCGCTGATCTCTAACCTTTCAAATATCCCGACAGGTCCCACTCTCTTTTTCAAAAACCGGCGCTCAAAACCCAAAAGCCAATGGCTCTACTGATCTCAGACATACTGAAAGTCAGAATCAACTTATTTATATTAAATACAGTACCTTTGTTTATTTTTTGCTTTTAATATTAAAACAATCTTAAGAATATTTTAATTTTTTTAACAATTGGATAATTGTGAAAATCAGAGATGCTCACAAAGTCAATAGTTGTAATTTTTGACAGCCCAAGGGATCAAACAGCTCTCCAACTTGAGCATGCAGCTTGTGCTGAGGCAATCTCTAGGCTGCACTGGGTCACATCATAGAAGTGGGAACTAGGCTCCCATTGCATTAAGAGACACCACTGCCCATGGCCTAATTCTGCTCCTGTGTCTTATTCAAGGCATCAAAGGTTACAGGGAGAAGGCAGGAGAATGGGATTGAGAGGGATAATAAAAATCAGCCATGAAGGAATGGTGGAGCAGACTCGATGGGCCAAATGGCCTAATTCTATTCCTATGTCCTATGGTCTTATTTGGCAGGTGGTCAGTGATTTTGGGGCAATTGAAGATCTGCCCTACCATTTGTTAAAATTACCATGGAATACTGATATAACTTTTCTTTATATTTAAAAGACTGAGTGCTGAATTAACAACAATTATGAAGTATTTTGAAGATAGCAGGAAATTTATGTTTGTGACCAGTCCAAGTTTTTCAAAACCTGCTGTGCTCCCAGCAGTCACTGTTTAATGAATTTACCTTCATTCATGTCAGCTTCTAGTTATGTGCTTCTCAGTTGATTATACATCAAATTTTCATCTAAATTACTCTTCATTTTACAATATGAAAACATTAACATCCCTTTTATTGAACAAACACCTAGTTTTTAAAAAAAATCAATTGTGAATATCTACCTCTTAAAAGGATCATTGATCTATGTGAGAATCAGAAACAAAATATTTAGCTTTCTTATCTATGAATGATAAGGCACAATTTTTATTTATTTGTAATATTTTCTTTGATTTTATCTGAGGGAAGCTGGAATTCCATTTTATATCAGAATGCAATCTTTAAATAACAGCTTCTACAATATATAAAACAAGTCTTGTCAATAGTTTCAAATCAGGTACCTTCTTTAATTCATCTTTTAAAGATTTGACTGTGCCCTTCAATGTTGTAACTTGATTTGCAAAAGTTTCCTAGAAAGTGTAAAATAGTTCCATCAGACAAAATGTCATATGTATTCTGTAGTGAATATATGTATTTTACACATTGAATTAAAAAGTTATTTTAACAGACAGGATTTGACAAAATTACACTTGGAACAACTAACAGAGATGGGAGTAGACTCTCACATGGTGGATTGGATAGTGGACTACTTGACAGATAGACCTCAGTATGTGCGGTTGGGAGACTGTAGGTCTGACACGGTGGTCAGCAGCACAGGAGCGCCGCAGGGGACTGTGCTCTCTCTGGTCCTGTTCACCCTGTACACATCAGACTTCCAATATAACTCGGAGTACTGCCATGTGCAGAAGTTCGCTGACGACACGGCCATAGTGGGGTGTGTCAGGAATGGACAGGAGGAGGAGTATAGGAAACTGATACAGGACTTTGTGATATGGTGCAACTCAAACTACCTGCGTCTCAATATCACCAAGACCAAGGAGATGGTGGTGGACTTTAGGAGATCTAGGCCTCATATGGAGCCAGTGATCATTAATGGAGAATGTGTGGAGCAGGTTAAGACCTACAAGTATCTGGGAGTACAGTTAGACGAGAAGCTAGACTGGACTGCCAACACAGATGCCTTGTGCAGGAAGGCACAGAGTCGACTGTACTTCCTTAGAAGGTTGGCGTCATTCAATGTCTGTAGTGAGATGCTGAAGATGTTCTATAGGTCAGTTGTGGAGAGCGCCCTCTTCTTTGTGGTGGCGTGTTGGGGTGGCAGCATTAAGAAGAGGGACGCCTCACGTCTTAATAAGCTGGTAAGGAAGGCGGGCTCTGTCGTGGGCAAAGTACTGGAGAGTATAACATCGGTAGCTGAGCGAAGGGCGCTGAGTAGGCTACGGTCAATTATGGAAAACCCTGAACATCCTCTACATAGCACCATCCAGAGACAGAGAAGCAGTTTCAGCGACAGGTTGCTATCGATGCAATGCTCCTCAGACAGGATGAAGAGGTCAATACTCCCCAATGCCATTAGGCTTTACAATTCAACCGCCAGGAGTAAGATATGTTAAAGTGCTGGGGTTGATTGTATTTAATGTATTTAAGTAAACTACTTAAGAACTTTTTAAAAGCTATTATTAATGCTTTTTGAGAGAGTGATTTAGAGGCATATCATATTTTTACTGAGTTAAGTATTGTATGTAATTAGTTTTGCTACAACAAGTGTATGGGACATTGGAAAAAAAATGTTGAATTTCCCCATGGGGATGAATAAAGTATCTATCTATCTATCTATCTATCTATCTATCTATCTATCTATCTATCTATCTATCTATATGCAGTTATGATTATATTGTGGTAACACAAAGAGGAAAGCAATGCAAATTCTTTAAAAATTAATAATTAGTAATTAATAAATGCATATGTCAGAATCATTTATGAACCATTTTTGATCCAACAAATCAAGTTATAGCTTAAACATTAATATCTCAAACTCAAACTCCAGTCATTGAAGAGTAGAATAAGTCACAATCCTAGAACATGAAAAGGCAGGGTACCAAAAGTTGGTGTCTATTTCATCTGCAAAGCTGTGGAACATACAATGTGATGGGAAAAGAAAGACAAAGGCAATTTTATTATCCATAAGTTGAATATAGTAACTACAAAAACTATCAACAAAAAATTAAAAGATAGAAGAAAAAGAATGAGAAAATGTAGGCAACTGACATAAAATGGAACCGAAATAAATTTTTAAAAAATACCAAAATAGTAAAAAAATAGTCAATGGAAGGATATGATGATTGGGAATAAAAGAAAATTGACAGATATGCTTTACAAGGTCAGGACTCCCAAGAGGTATTAATTGAGAGGAAGATTGGGACAAGAGAACAAAGATGGAGGCAGCACTGATATTGCACTGGACTCCCTATCTAATAAGTTAGTAGATATAATTAAAAGTTTGACAATCATCCAAGTACAAAGTCCCTTGGTCTGGAACACATCCTTATTTGAGTGAAATAAAGGTGAAAACTGCTTTGTTTCTTTACAAATTTCCAATCTGCCTTATATTTGAAGACAGACTGAGAGAGATAAAGGAGAGCAAATATATTAACACTCATTTAGGGATAAGATATACCAAAACTTATTTAGGGATAAGTCTGGCAAATGAAAACCATTCAAGTACGATGATAATAGTTGAGAAGTTTCAGAGTCAATAATATGTGACAAAACTGAATAACACTAGAAAATTATGGATTAATGGATGCAAGATTGTATGTATTTGTTAAAAATGAATCCTTTTGACTAACTCAGGGTACAGATAGTGCAGATTACCTCTAGAGAGCATTTAGTGAAATACTGCACCAGATGTCACCAAATTTGAAGTGATTGAGTTTTGATGAAAAATAGCACAGTAAAATTCAATAGTCAGTGGGAATAAACTGCCGCTTCTCAGACTAAACATGCACAGGAATGCTTGCTAGTTGTTGGTGCGGGAACATATTTGTCATTTCAACTTGATATCATGGCATTAATTAAAAGTATGCTAATTAAACAAACTCAGTAATGCAGTAAATAATAGGGAGCAACAGTTTTCCTAAACATGTAAGCAGACTATAAAATTGACAAATGAAAATTATTGGAGGGCATGTGAATTGTTAAATTTTAATGAAGAAAATATGAGTTCATTACATTTTATAAGGAATGTGGAAACAGAGACTTTGAGGTATCAAAGGAAATACCTTTGAGGTATATAAGGAAACAAACTTTTGAAAGTGCAGAAAATGTTGAGATTGCTATTAATTTGAGATTCTTGGCTTTATAGAGGAGTGAAGTACAAAAATAATTATTGTAATTTTAATTCTGAGCATCATGCTTTGGTATGGGTGTCGTGACCTTATAAAGCATAACGAGGAGAATTAAAAGAATTATCAAGACAGTTGTATGGAGAGAGTAAGAATTTGGGATTAATTTTACAGAAATAAATGTTTTTGAAGTCATCTGATAGAAGTGTTTGAAATCATGAGACGGTGATAGAATAAACAGACAATTATTTATACTGGACACAGATTTTGCAGTTCACTTCTGAAGCTGCTTCTAGATTTATGTGTTATACTTCAAAACACTGCTTTAAAGAGGAACTAATCACTTGGACACCCTTCTTTCAAGAAAGTATGCTGACATCACTGTCAGGGCCACAGTTCGATCATGACTGGCAATAACAAAGGATATATTAAGCAGGGATTCTTCATATCTTATTCTCTTTTAATCTCATTCCCTTCTCACCCTATATATTCAGCAATATATATTTTATTTTAGAGTTTCAATATCTGCAGTTATGGATTTGAGGTATATTCCTCAAAGCAGATCTATGTCACAGCTTTATCAATTTCAATTAAGGTCGCTGCAGTTTTGAACTTATTGGTACCTCGTTCTTTCTAGGTTGTCTCAGATGTCAATCAAAGTACATTCCCATTAAACAGTATTCAAATATTTTATTATGGATGTAAACATTACAAGTACTTATTATACCAAAGAGCAACTTGGTGTTTTGAAGTTTTCCTTGATAAATCAGTTTCCCTGCATCACATTTGCTGATTGAGCTCATTTACACAGTAAGATTTGCTTCCTAAATTGTGAAGACTTTAAATGAACAGAAATGGATCAGTGCCATCATTCATAGAATATAGAACAGTTCAACACAAGCCAGACTCTTTAGGCTAACACATAAAATGGAGAAACTCAGGTCAGGCAACATCTATGGAGAGGAATAAACAGTCAACAGTTTCAGCTGAGGTCCTTCATCAAGACTCAACATCTTGGGCTACAATGTCTGTATCAAACCTAACACCATTTTAAACTGCACATCTGCCTATACATGGTCTTTATCCTTTATTGCCCTGTTTGCCTGTATACCTAAATGCCCCATAAACCTTGCCACTTTATCTGCTTTGACCAATTCTCCCGGCAACAAATTCCAGGCACCTACCACTCTCTGTGTAGAAAATAAAATTGCCACGTAAATCTCCTTTAAACTTTCCCCATCTGACCCCTCAAGTATTTGACATTTTCACTGTAGGTTATCTCTAAATCTCCAATGCTCCAGAAATTTGTCCAACCTCTCCTTATAGATCATACTTTCAAATCTAGGCAACATCCTGGTGAACTTCTTCTGCCCCAACTCCACAGCCTCCATATCCTATCATAATGTGATGACCAGAACTGCACACAAATGGCAAACATGGCCTACCAAATATTTATACAGCTGCAGCATAACTTCCAGACTTTTATGCTCAGCAACTGATTAATGAAGACAAGCAAGCTATATGCTTTCTTTACCACCCTATCTACTTGCAACTTTTAAAGCAATGGACTTGCATCCCAAGATCCCTCTGAAAATTGATACTCAAGGATACAGCCTTATATTTTCCTCTTACAATTTATCTCCTAAAGTGCAACTCCTCACAGTTACTTGGATTAAATTCCACAGGCCATTTCTTTGCCCACATTTCCAACTAGTCTGTATGCGGCTGGAACCTTTGATAACATTCTTCACTATCCACAACACCACCAAGTCTAATCAGTCCATCCGTATTTTTGTCCAAATCATTTATATATTTTGGCGTATAACAAAGGTCCTTGTGAAATATTACTGGTCACAGACCTCCAGGTAGAATAACACCACTCCACCTCTACCCCTTGCCCTCTATGGCTGAGCTAATTTTGAATCAAATCTATCAAGTTTCCATGGATCCCATGTGTCGCAATCTTCTGGATCAGCTTACCATGAAGGACCTCAATGGAAGGTTAACTAAGCACCATGTATATACCATGCACTGCCCTGCCCTCATCAATCATCTTCCTCATTTCCTCAAAAAACTCAACCAAGTTTGTAAGACATAACTCCCTTGCACAAAACCTAGCTTATCACCCCAAAAAGTCTACCTTTTCCAGATATAAGTAGATCTTATCCCTAAAATTCTTCTCCAATAATTTCCCTATCACTGAACAAAGCCTGTAATTTCTGGGATTGTTTCTACTGCACCTCTTAAACACAGGAACAACATTGGTTATTTTCCAGTCTTCTGGGACATCATGTGTGGCTAAAGAGGATACAAATATCTGTCAAGGCCACTGCAATCTGTTTTCATGCCTATCTCAATAGCCTCAGATAGATCCTATTGGGCCTTGCTGGATTTATCCACCTTATTTCTCTTCGAGAGACCTAACAACTCCTTCCTCTTGATATCAACATGCCCTGGAATATCAAGATTTCCTCTCCCCAATCTTCTTATCTTCCATACCATTCTCCTTGACTTGTTTAATGACTTGTAATTTCTTCTTGCTTCAGGGATAATTTCCTACCTTTGTCCTTGAAATGGTTCTACCTCTCCCTTGTTAACCTTTTTTTAAAAGAATATGTAAATGCCTTGAGATACACTTTAATCCTACTCACAAAGGACATCTCATGGCCTCCTTTTGCCCTTCTGGTTACCTATTTATGTTTACGATGCTCCGTTTTGTGTCGATCATACTAAAAGCAATAAGATGTGTGATATCCAATAAAGTGGATTTTAATTCTTCAACAAAATGTTCTGCTGTAGATCTGCACCATTCATTCTGAACCTACACCAGGTTAAACTTGTCACAAGTCTACTGACCACATTCAAATTAGTGGTAGATTTAATGGAATTTTTTCAGTCAGTAAGTGTGCTTCTCTGTGATTTAACTGCAATTTATTTTAATATCTAACACATTCTTTGAATTTTGATGAGCCCCTGATGTTATTGTCAGAGGTATCCACAAGCATACCTCAACACTGACAGCCTTGACAGCCAAAAAGCCTGTTTGTGGTGCTTCAGCTGATGTCAAAGTTACTCTGTGAATGCAGCAGACTGTCAAAATTGAGACACACCACTAAAGTGTATTCTGCCATAATAATGTGCTGGAATCCAGAATTCCATTGGAAAATGTCAGCTAACCCAAAGCTAGAATAAGCAGTGAGACTGAGGGGGAGATGGAAGATTTGCCTCAATTTACCTGGACATGAGAGGGATTTTATATGGGATGATGGAAGATGTATCTTATACATCCTCTGAATTTTATGTCAAAGATAGCCAAATGTTAAAATATTTCTATTGTCATCACACTGAGCAGCAGGTAGGTTGGTAAATACCGTCCAATTTATATAACAGCAGAAGTAGACAGGTTGGGGTTGGAATAAAGATATTTTATATTTTATTAAGTTATCCCACCTACCTCTTTTTAAAATACTTGCTTATTGCAAAAAGAAACTGACAAAAATCAGCAAAATAAGTGAGAATTTTGAATAGTTTTGCACAGAGCAAATATGTATATACACATATTGTTGAAATCAGCATGTCCACTCCTCAGTTGGAGTATATATTAAGGTTACTATGTTGGCAAACCTTTTCATTATTCTCTTCTTTAAGTTGTTGCTTTACACCAGAGAGTTCATTTTTGAGAGATCTTAGTTCTTCTTCCTGGAAAATATTAACAGTATAAAACGATGAGTAATTTCAAGTCCAATTCTGAAATGTAAGCAAAAATTTAAACATTACCTGAAGCACTATGGATAATGTGGAAATCCAATTTGTCCTCTTAGATAGAAAAAAATCATTAAGAAGTAAGTAGTAATACGACAATGAGTATGAGCACCATTTCACATCACTTTACTAAATGTTAGTTGACTGATGTATTTCTTAGATTACAAAAATGTAATACCTAATTAACTCTAAATTGCATTGGATCACCCCAACATTGTAAGAGGTGTGATAAATCTCTGATTTTAAAAATATACAATTATTTCCATACATGGAAAAAATATCCAGTTAGTATATTTTAAATGTTTTGGCATGATGAATATAGAAACATAGAAAACCTACAGCACAATACAGGCCCTTCAGCCCACATGGCTGTGCCGAACATGTCCCTACCTCAGGAATTACTAGGCTTACCTATAGCCCTCTATTTTTCTAAGCTCCATGTACCTATCCAGAAGTCTCTTAAAAGACCCTATCGTATCCACCTCCACCACCGTTGCTGGCAGCCCATTCCATGCACTCACCACTCTCTGCATAAAAAAATTACTCCTGACATCTCCTCTGTACCTGCTTCCAAGCACCTTAAAACTGTGCCCTCTCGTGTTAATCATTTTAGTCCTGGGAAAAAACCTTTGACTACCCACACGATCAATGCCTCTCATCATTTTATACACCTCTATCAGGTCATCTCTCATCCTCCACCACTCCAAGGAGAAAAGGCTGAGTTCACATAACCTATTCTCATAAGGCATGCTCCCCAATCCAGGCAACATCCTTGTAAATTTCCTCTGCACCTTTTCTATAGTTTCCACGTCTTTCCTGTAGTGAGGCTTACCTATAGCCCTCTATTTTTCTAAGCTCCATGTACCTATCCAGAAGTCTCTTAAAAGACCCTATCGTATCCACCTCCACCACCGTTGCTGGCAGCCCATTCCATGCACTCACCACTCTCTGCATAAAAAAATTACTCCTGACATCTCCTCTGTACCTGCTTCCAAGCACCTTAAAACTGTGCCCTCTCGTGTTAATCATTTTAGTCCTGGGAAAAAACCTTTGACTACCCACACGATCAATGCCTCTCATCATTTTATACACCTCTATCAGGTCATCTCTCATCCTCCACCACTCCAAGGAGAAAAGGCTGAGTTCACATAACCTATTCTCATAAGGCATGCTCCCCAATCCAGGCAACATCCTTGTAAATTTCCTCTGCACCTTTTCTATAGTTTCCACGTCTTTCCTGTAGTGAGGCTTACCTATAGCCCTCTATTTTTCTAAGCTCCATGTACCTATCCAGAAGTCTCTTAAAAGACCCTATCGTATCCGCCTCGACCACTGTTGCCAGCAGCCCATTCCATGCACTCACCACTCTCTATGAGTAAAAAAACTTACCCCTGACATCTCCTCTGTATCTACTCCCCAGCACCTTAAACTTCTGTCCCCTTGTGGCAACCATTTCAGCCCTGGGAAAAAGCCTCTGACTACCCACACGATTAATGCCTCGCATCATCTTATACACCTCTGTCAGGTCACCTCTCATTCTCCGTCACTCCAAAGAGAAAAGGCCGAGTTCACTCAACCTATTCTCATAAGGCATGCTCCCTAATCCAGGCAACATCCTTGTAAATCTCCTCTGGACCCTTTCTAAGGCTTCCACATCCTTCCTGCTTCTAGATAAATCAGATTTCTAGTTCTAGTTTTCTTCTATTCTACAACTCTTTGCAGGGTTGACAGATAGTCAGAGAGCACTCTATTTGTCCTATCTTGAATATTTCAGTTGTAACCTAATGTAAGGTTAGCAAAACTAACATGTGGGTTAACGTAAAACCTGTCTCCAATGTGTTCAATGGAGATGATTTAGATGCAACTGAACAATACAATATTGAGAGATATAATACCACCATTATAGTAGTAAGGGTAGTTTCCTCAAAAATTATTATGATTTGATTTTACTTTTCCAGTACAAGTTTTCAGGTCATGATGCACTCAACAGGGAAGAAGGGGTGAGCTTGAGCACCACTTCATGGACACTATTAAAGAGCAGATGTCCTGACAGGAACAAAGGTTCATTGTGCCCTACTGTTTTCTCAGTTCCTCTGGTCGATTGCATCACACAGTTCTTGTGATATCAGATGTATTGTTTGAGTTTGAGAACAATATACAGAGGACACTGGGAAAGGTTGTTTTATATCTGTTTTAGATTGAAGGAAAGATACAATTGCCAAATTAAGCAAGATTTGTGCAGGTTAACAGTTCTCAGTAAACATCTTCAGTCAGAGCTGTTTTGAGTTCACTGAAGATGCTGATGTGTATGCTTCCAAAATTCAAATTGAATTACCTGTGAATTGTATTTGACTATGACAATTACTACTACTGTAAATTGGTTTCTACATGAAGCATGGCATGGCAAGTAGCTGTCTACATTCACTCTCACTGTAATCCATTAAAAGTAGTGTGATGATTTCATGAAGCAGCTGTTCCCTTCAGGACCCATTCTGTCAATTGTAAGGCATCATTTCTCTCAGTTTTTTGGTCATTAACCATTTCAACAGACTATCAGGCTCTCACACACATTAATGCACATGGTAGGTAAGGGAGAGTTTGTTCATTAAACCTGAGAGAAAATTCATTTTCCACAATGATACAATAAAAAAGATGGTCATTTATATTTTGTCTAAATGTCCATAGGTACAGTATGCTATCTGTATATGTATACTTATGACTGTGAAGCTAAGCGCAGCTCCAATGCCATTTTTATGTTTGTTGACAACACCACAGTCTTAGGCCATATCAAAGGTTATGACTAATCAGCTTACTGGAGGGAGATTGAATCCTGGCTGATAGATGTCACAACAACAAACTCTCATTCAACATCAGCAAGACCAATGAGCAGATTATTGACTTCAGAAGGAGGAAATCAGAGGCCCATGAGCCAGACCTTGTCGGGAGAATCAGAGGTGGAGAGGGTCAGCAACTTTAAATTCCTTGATGTAATTTCAGAAGATCTATCCTGAGCCCAGCTATTGTGCAATTACAAAGAAAGCACAGCAGTGCCTCTACTTCCTTAGACGTCATCCTGAATCTTTGCAAACTTTGACAAGCTTCTATAACGGTGTGGTGGAGAATGTATTAACTAGTTGCATCACAGCATATAGAGCATGAACACACGATCAAGATGTTCATTTGTTGTTCAGACCGAACGTCAGTATGGGGAAGTAAAGTTATCCAAGTGACTTGGACCATGGAATGATTGTTGATGAGCGATGGGATGGTTTCAGTATCTTAGAAACTGCTGATCTTTGGCATTTTTACGCAAAATATTCTAGATCTTACAGAGAAAGAATAAAAAATAAAAACATCAAGTGAGCAGCAGTTCTGTGGGCAAAAATGCCTTGCTAATAAGACAATAAGACACAGGAGCAGAATTGGGCCATTTGGCCTATCATGTCTGCTCTGACATTCAATTATGGCTGATCCCTTCTTTTCCCTTCCTCAGCCCCACTCCCTGATCTTCTCTCTGTAGCCTTTGATGCTGTGGCCAATCAAGAGCCTATCAATCTCCGCCTTAAATACACCTGATCTAGTAACAAATTCCACAAATTCACTACCCATTGGCTGGACAAATTTCTCAGCATCTCAGTTTTAAATGAACACCCCTCTATCCTGAAGCTGGGCTGACTTGTCCTAGACTCCCCCACCATGAGAAACATCCTCTGTCTTGGCCTTTCAACATTCAAGCCAGTACAGGGCTAGAATCATCAAACATTCCTCATATGATAACCCTTTCATTCCTAGAATCATCCTTGTGAACCTCCTCTGAACCCTCTCCAATGTCAGCACATCTTTTCTTAGATAAGGAGCCCAAGACTGTTCACAATATTTAAGGTGAGGACTCACCAGTGCCTTATAAAGCCTCTGCATCACACCCCTGCATGTATATTCTAGACCTCTTGAAATGAATGCTAACAGTGTGTTTGTCTTCCTCACCATCGGCTCTACCTGCAAGTTAACCTTTAGGGTGTTCTGCGCAAGGATTCCCTAGACACTTTGCATCTCAGATTTTTGAATTTTCTCCCCGTTTAGAAAATAGTCTGCACATTTATTTTTTCTACCAAAGGGCATGACCATGCATTTTTCAACATTTTTCAATATTGTATTTCATTTGACACCTTCTACCCCATTCTCCTAATCTGTCCAAGTTCTTCTGCAACGTTTCAGTTTCCTCAACACTACCTGCCCCTTCACCAATCTTCGTATCATCTGCAAATCTGGCAACAAAGCCATCTACTCCAACATTTAAATCATTGATATACGGCATTAAAAGAAGCGGTCCCAACAATAACCCCCGTGGAACACCTCTAGTCACAGGCAGCTAACCAGAAAAGGAGCATTTTATTCCCACCAATCAGCCACTGCTCAAACCATGCCAGTAACTTTCCTGCAATACCATGGACTCTTAACTTGGTCAGCAGCCTCATGTGTGGCATCTTGTCAAAGGCCTTCTGATAGTCCAAATAGATAACATCCACTGCATCCCCTTTATCTATCCTACTTGTAATCTCCTCAAAGAATTCCAACAGGTTCATCAGGCAAGATTTTCCCTTAAGGAAACCATGCTGACTTTGTCCTATCTTGTCCTGTGTCACCAAGTACTCCATAATCTCATCCTTAACAATTGACTCCAACGTCTTCCCAACCACTGAGGTCAGGCTAACTGGTCTATAATTTCCTTTCTGCTGACTCCCCCCTTTCATAAGGAGTGAAGTGACATTGGCAATTTTCCAGTCCTCTGGAACCATGCCAGAATCCAATGAATACTAATGCCTCCACAATCTCTACCACTATCTATTTCAAAACCCTAGGGTGCAGTTCATCTGGTCTGGGTGACTTATGTATCTTTAGGTCTTTCAGCACCTTCTCCCTTGTATTAGTAACTGTACTCACTTTTCTTCCCTCACACCCTTCAACATCTGGCACACTGCTAGTGTCTTCCACAGTGAAGACTGATACAAAATACTCATTTTGTTCATCTGCCATCTCCTTATCCTTTGCTATTATTTCTCCAGCCTCACTTTCTAGTGGTCTCTTATTTACTCTCATCGCTCTTTTATTATTTATATGTCTTGAAAAAGCTTTTTCTATTCACCTTGATATTGGTTGCTAGCTTGCTTTCACATTTCATCTTTTAGTTGCCTCCTGTAGGTTTTTAAAAGCTTCCCAATCCTAGAACTTAGAAATCTACAGCAGATTCCAGGCCTTTCAGCCCACAATGTTGTGACAACCATGTAACCTACTATAAAACCTGCCTAGAATTACCCTACCGCATAGCCCTCTATTTTTTCTAAGCTCCATGTACTTAAGAGTCTCTTAAAAGACCCTAATGTATCACCTCCACCACTGTTACCAGCATTATATTCCACACGTCCACCGCTCTCTGTGTGAAAAACTTACTCCTGACATCACTTCTGTACCTGCTTCCAAGCATCTTAAAACTATGCCCCCTTGTGTTAGCCATTTCAGCTCTGGGAAAAAGCCTCTGACTATCCACACAATCAATGCCTCTCATCATCTTATACACCTCCATTAGGTCACCTCTCATCCTCCTTTGCTCCAAGGAGAAAAGGCCAAGTTCACTCAACTTATTGTCACAAGGCACATTGTCCAATCCAGGCAACATCCTTATAAATCTCCTTTGTGCTCTTTCTATAGTATCCACATCCTTCCTGTAGTGAGGTGACCAGAACTGAATACAGTATGCCAAGTGGGATCTGACCAAGGTCTTATATAGCTGTAACATTAACCTCACTGCACTTGAACATAATCCCACGGTTGATGAAGGCCTTCTTAGCAACACTGTCAACTTGCGCAGTAGCTTTGAGTGTCCTATGGACACAGACCTCAAGATCTCAATACTGTGTATTACCATTAATACCATATTCTGTCTTCAAAATTGATCTACCAAAATGAACCACTTCACACTTATCTGGGTTGAACTCCATCTGCCACTTCTCAAACCAGTTCTGCATCCTTTCAATATCCTGCTGTAACCTCTGGCAACCCTCTAGATTATCCATAACATCCCCAACCTTTGGGTCATCAGCAAACCTACTAACCCACCCTTCTATTTCTTCATCCAGGTCATTTATAAAAATCACAAAGAGGAGAGGACCCAGAACAGATCTCTGTGGAGTACCACTGGTCACCGACCACCACACAGAATACAAACCATCTCCAGCCATCCTTTGCCTTCTGTGGGCAAACCAATTCTGGATCCACAAAGCAAGGTCTCCTTGGAACCCAGGCCTCCTTACTTTCTGAATGAGCCTTACATGGGGAACCTTATCAAATGCTCTACTGAAATCTATATACCTGTACACTACATCCACTGCACTGTCTTCATCAATGTGTTTTGTTACCTCCTCAAAGAATTCAATCAGGCTCGTAAGGCATGGCCTGCCTTTGACAAAGCCATTCTGACTATCCTTAATCATATTATGCCTCTCCAAATGTTCATAAATCCTGCCTCTCAGTATCTTCTCCAACAACTTGCCCACCAATGAAGTAAGAGTCACTGGTCAATAATTTCCTGAGCTATCTCTACTCTTTTTCTTGAACAAGGGTACCAATCCTCTGGTACTTCTCCCATCTCTATTGATGAAGCAAAGATCATCGCCAGAGGCTGAGCAATCTCCTCCCTCACTTCCCACAGTAGCCTGGGGTATATCTCATCAGGCCCTGGTGACTTAATCTAACTTAATTCGTTTCAAAAGCTTCAGTACATCCTCTTTTTTAATGTCTATTTGCTCAAACATTTCAGTCCCTTGTCAGCCATGGTTGTACTATTCTGCCATTTGATAATTTCTTTGCCTTTAGAATACATCTTTCCTGTACCTTCCTCATTTTTCCCTGAAACTCAAGCCATTGCTGCTCTGCTGTCATCCCTGCAAGCATCTCCTTCCAATTTATTTTGGGCAACTCCTCTCTCAAACCACTGTAATTTCCTTTACTCCACTGAAATACTGCTATGCTAGACTTTATCCCTCCCTATCAAGTTTCAAGTCAAACTCAATCATATTATGAAGACTGTCTCCTAAGAGTTCCTTTACCTTAAGCCCCCTAATCACCTCCGGTTCATTACATAACCCCCAATCCAGTATAGTTTATCCTCTAGTAGGTTTAACTGCTCTAAAAATTAATCTCATAGGCATTCAACAAATTCACTCTCTTGGGATTCATTACCAATTTGATTTTCCCAAATACCTGCATGTTAAAATTTCTCATGATAATCATAACATTGCCCTTTTGACATACCTTTTCTTCTTCCCATTGTAATCTGTAGTCCACATCCCAGCTACTTGGATGCCTATATATAACTGCCATCAGGGTCCTTTTGCCCTTGCAGTTTCTTAACTCAACCCACAAGGATTCAACATCTTCCAATCCTATGTCACATCTTTCTAATGATTTGACGCCACTCTTTACCAACAGAGCCATACCACCCTCTCTGCCTACCTTCTTATACCTCTGATACAACGTGTAATCCTGGATATTCAGCTCCCAACTCCAACCATACAGCCATGATTCTGTGATGGCCACAACATCATACCCAACAATCTGTAAAAGTGCAACAAGATCATCCACCTTATTTCTTAAACTCTGTACACTGAGATATAATATTTTGAGTGACACACACAAAATTCTGGAGGAACTCAGCAGGCCAGGCAGCATCTAGGAGAAGAGTACAGTCAATGTATCGGGCCAAAACCTTTCGGTTTGAGTACTGTATTTGCTACCCTTTGTTGATTCTGCATCCCTAATGCACTGGTACTCACCCTGCTGGCTACAATTTTGTCCTATCATTTGCCTACCCTTTCTGACAGTCTGACTGCACGTTATCTTTGTTTTTCACCATCCATCCTATCCTGAGTCCCTTCAGTTCCCATCCCTCTGCCAAATTAAACTCTTCCCAACAGCTCTAACAAACTTGCCTGCAAGAATATTGGTCCCCCTTCCCCAGGTTCAGATGCAACCAGTCCCTTTTATACAGTTCATATCTCTCCCAGAAGAGATCCCAATGACCCAAGAACCTGAAGCCCTGCTTTTCAGCCACACATTTATCTTCCAAATCATCTTGTCTTTACCTTTACTGGTGTGCAGCACAGGTAGCAATCCAGAAATTATGACCTGGAGGTCTTGCTTCTCAGCTTTCTGGCTAACTCTCTTCAGGACCTCTTTGTTTTTCCTTCCTATGATATTGGTACCAATATGTACCAAGACATCTGGCTGCTTCTCCCTTCCCCTCTAAAATGCTGTGGATGCAATTCGAGACATCCCTGGCACCTTGCAGGTAACATACCATCCAGGTGGGCTGTTCACATCCACAAAATCTCCTGTCTGTTCCTCTGACCATTGAGTCCCCTATCACTACCCCTCTCCTGTTCTCCCTCTTTCCCATCTGCAGCACGGACTCATGTTCAGTGCCAGTAACCTGGTCTCCGTGGCAATCCCCTGGGAGGTCATGCCCACAACAGTATTCAAAGCGGTACAGTATATTTATTATCAATAGGAATGGCCACCAGTGTTGCTCTGTGCTAGCTGCTTACTCACCGCCCCATTCCTTCTCCTGAATGAGAGAGATCAGAGAATTGCCAGACTAGACCAAGATGACACGGTGGTGACAATAATTCAAGTAGCCAAGAATTACAACAGTGGTGTGCATAAGAGCATCTCTAAACACACAATACATCAAACTTTGATGTGGATGGACTACAGTAGCAAAAGACCACAAACATACATACAGTGATCTCTTTATTAGTAATGCTCTGTACATAATAAAGTGGCCACGGAATGTATGTATATATTAAGTATTTTCTAAGGGAACCTCCTCCAAAATTAGGAAATTTTGGCAAATTGAGACCAACACATAAGCTATTTCACTCGCCACTTCTTTAGAAAATCAAGACCTGATTTAGCAAGAACCTATCAACCTCCGCCTTAAATACACCCAATGATGTGGCCTCCATAGCAACCTGTGGCAATAAATTCCACTGATTCACTACCATCTGGCAAAAGAAATTCCTTCTCCTCTCCATACTAAATGGATGTCCTTCTATTCTGAGGTTGTGTCCTCTGGTCCTAGATTCCTCTCCATGTCGATCGTGTTCCTGTTCTTCCTAAATTCACACTGCAGTTCAGGCAGCATTGACTCGGTGATGTTGCTGATGAGCCTCTGAAGCATCACCTTAGCCAGGACCTTTCCAGCAACAGAAAGGAGTGATATGCCCCTACTATTGCCGCAGATGGTCTTGTGACCCTTGTTCTTATAAATTACAACAATGTTTACATTTCTCCATTGCTGTGGAACGTTCTTGTCAGTCCAGGACCTGGTGATGTACTGGTAGAGGGTGCGCATACACATGTATCCTCCATTCTTCAGTAACTCGGCAGGAGTATTGTCAGTGCCAGGGGACTTATTGTTCTTAAGGGAATGGACAGCTGATAGAACTTCCTGGAAGGTTGGTGGTAGACTGAGGTCGCGGATAGGAGGAAGTACAGGAAGTCCAGGATGGTGGGGTCTGCGTCAGAATCCTGATTAAGCAAAGCATTAAAATGCTCAGCCCACCTCAGCAGAATGGTATTCTGATTCTTCAGAAGTGTCTGACCATCTGCTGTTTTCAGGGGAGTAACACATCAATTTATTGGTTTTGACGGCATTGTAAAAGCTTCAGGAAAACTGCCGGGAGCAACATCAAGACCTGTTTATGGCTTTTGTTGACCTCTCCAAAGCATTCAACACTATGCAAAGAGAGCTCTTATGGGATGTCCTCCTCAGGTTTGGCTGTCCCAATAAATTTGTTAACATCCTCCGCCAGTTCCATGATGGGATGACTTCTCAGGTGACCATAGGAGGACAAGAGTCTGAGCCCTTCCTTGTACGCACAGGGGTGAGGCAGGGGTGTGTGCTAGTGCCAGTGCTCTTTAACATTTTCCTCCTGTGTGTTACCAAGCTTCTCCACAATGAGATTGAGGATAGCAGCGGTGTGGCAGTGGACGTCAGATTAGATGACAACCTCTTTAACATCAGGAGGCTCCACGCAACCACCAAACTCCATAGAGAATGGATCCTGAAGCTGCAGTATGCAGATGACTGTGCTCTTGTGGCCCATACTCTGGAGGATATTCAGACTGTCCTTGCTGTGGCGGTGAGAGCACACAGCAGGATGGGGCTGACCGTCAATATCACCAAGATAGAAGTGGCTTGCCAATGCAGTGCTAGTGTCTCATCCACCCTACCTGCCTTCACTGTTGGTGATGAAAAGCTGTCAGTAGTGCCATCTTTCAAATATCTAGTGAGCATTCTCTCTGAGGATAGCAGCATTGACAACAACATCCAGAGCCGCATTAAACAGGCATCAGCGGCCTTTGGGAGACTTCAGTGTAGAATCTTTCAGAACAGGAGCCTTCGTCCCTCCACAAAGGTCGCTGTATACCAAGCGGTCTGTGTCACCATCCTCCTTTATGGCTGTGAAGCTTGGGTAATCTCTAGCCATCACATCAAGTCCTTGGAGCGCTTCCACATAAGCTGCCTTCAGCGCATCCTGGGAATTACTTGGCGTGAGCCGGTGCCTCACACTGAAATACTTGTAAAGACCAACTGCAGAAGTATCGAGGCCATGATCACCCAGCATCAGTTGCAGTGGCTGGGGCATGTGATAAGGATGCCCCCATGTTGGCTACCCCGCAGAGTGTTATACGGCCAATTACATCATGGTCAATGCTCAGCTGGGGGAGCTGAAGAAGCGCTATAAGGATCAGATGAAGATTGCTTTAAGAAAGTGCAAGATCAGACCTGAGGACCTGGAGGATGTTGCTGCTGACCGTAACACTTGGCGACAGCTGTGTAGGAATGGGGTTCGTATTCTGGAGATTGAAAGAACAACCAGAAGACAGCAGAAGACAACCAGGAGAAATGCAGCCATGGTTGCCATCACTACCACACATACATGTCCCACCCTGCAATAGAACTTGTAGGTCCAGGATAGGACTGTATAGTCATCAAAGATCTCACCATTAAAGGAGTGGATGTCGTTATCAGATTCCGATGGACAACCGAAGAAGAAGACTCCTTTCCACATCCACTTTCTAGGCTTTTAAACATTTGATAGGTTCCAATGAGATTTCCCCCTCATTCTTCTAAATTCCAACAAGTACAGACCCAGAGCCATCAAATGCTCCTCATAGTGCTAACCTTTCACCCCCAGAATCATATTCATGAACCACGTTTGAATGTCAGCACAGCTTTTCTTAGATAAGGGTCCCAAAACTGCTCACAATACTCTAAATGAAGCCCTAACAGTGCCCTAGAAAGCCTCACCATTACATCCTTGTTTTATATTCTAGTCCTCTCAAAATGATGCTAATATTACATTTGCCTTCCTCACCCCTGACTCAACCTGGAAGTTAACATTTAGGGAATCCTACACGAGGACTCCCAAGTCCCTTTGCACCTCAGATGTTTGAATTTTCTCCCCGTTTAGAAAATAGTCTATGCTTTCATTCCTTCTACTAAAGTGCATGAACCTACAATTCCCAACATTGTATTCCATCTTCCATCATTTTGCCCTTTCTCCTAATCTGTTTAAGTTCTTCTGCAGCCTCCCTGCTTCCTCAACACTACCTGTCCTTCCACCTGTCTTTGTATCATCTGCAAACTTGGTCACAAAGCTATCAATTTCATCATCGAGATCATTGATATTCATCATAAAAAGAAGTGGTCCAACACCAACCCCTGCAGAACATCACTAGTCAATGTCAGCCAATCAGAAAAAGCTCCCTTTCTTCTTAATCTTTGCCTCCTGCCAATCAGCTAATCCATGCAAGTACCTTTCTTGTAATACCATGGGATCTTATTTTGCTAAGCAGCCTTGTCGAATGCCTTCTGAAAATCCAAGTACATGTACATAACATTCAATGATTCACTTCTGTCTATCCTGCTTTACTCCATTATAATACTGATACATTTGACTTTACTTTCTCCCTCTCAAATGGACAAGCGAATCCTATCATATTATGATCATGTCCCCTAAATGCTCCTTTACCTTCAGCTATCTAATCAAATCTGGTTCATTACACAACACCCAATTCAGAATAGCTGATCCCCTAGTGGGCTCAACCACAAGCTGCTCTAAAAAGCCATCTCATTGGCATTCTACAAATTCTCTCTTTTGGGATCCAAAAACAGCACCAATTTGAATTTCCTAATCTACCTGTATATTGAAATCCCCCCATAACTACTGTAGCATTGTCCTTTTAACATGAATTTTCTATCTTCCAATGTAATTTGTAGCCCACATCCTGGCTACTGTTTGGTGGCCTATATATAACTCAGGGAGGGTCTTTTTATCCTTGCAGTGATTTAACTCTTGTCCTACTTTAGCATTTAGATCTCCCATGACAATAACAATATCTTGACATTTGCATCCATTCTTTGCTTGTTCAAGTTCTTCATAGAATTTATCTATATCCTTATTTGTTCCAACTGTTGTTGGTGCATATACCTGTATAATTGCTAAGTCAAATGATTGTCCTCTGAATCTAACAAGGAGCATTCTTTCTGATATTGCCCAATGTCCTAAAACACTTTTTGCCATGTTTTCACCCATAAGAATTCCTACTCCATTAGTATGGGATGTTCCACAAGAATAAATGAGTGTTTTATTTCTATTCTGACATGTTCCAGAACCTGTCCAATGAACTTTGCTAATTCCCATGATGTTAGTCTTTAGTCTTTCCATTTCATTTATCACATTGTCCAATCTTCCTACTTGATATAGGGTTCGTACATTCCAAGTGGCAATAATTTTCTTTTGTGTTACTTAAGTTTTATGAGCAGTAGCTTGATGACATTCAGGGATCCCCTACTGCCCAGAATCAACCCTACCAAGTGAAGCATCTTCAGAATTGTCTTGAAGATTTGTTTGTTTGTTTTATTGATTACACAAAAGCATTTGATAAAGCGAAGCACAATAAGTTATTTGAAATTTTACAGGAAACTCTAGACCTAGATTTGAAAGACCTCCTCCTAATTAGAATTCTGTACTGGGAACAAACTGCCGCTATAAGAATAGATGGAGAAATAAGTCAGTTTACGAAAATCAAGAGAGGCGTTAGACAAGGGTGTGTTTTCTTCCCTGATTTGGCTAATGCATACAGTGAAACAATATTACAAAAAAATAAGAGACATCTTGGGAATCAAAGTTGGCAGTGAAAACATCAATAATTTCAGATATGCAGATGACACAGTGTTAATTGCAAGTACGGAGGAAGAAATACAAAACTTAATTGATATAGTCGTTGAAGAAAGTGCAAAAATGGGTCTATCTATAAAATAAAAGACAGAATGTATGGTGATATCCAAAGAAAAGGAGAATCCTATCTGCAGGCTAAGAATAAATGGGGAAGAAATAAAGCAGAACTTTTGCTACTTAGGAAGCTGGGTACCATCAGATGGCAGGTGCAACATGGACATCAAAAGAAGAATAGGGATGGCAAAAGACACCTTTACGAGAATGAAGAGTATACTGACCAACACTTAAGTAGGCATGACAACCCGCCTCAGAGTACTGAAATGTTACGTTTATCTAGTTAAGAATGTTGGACAATATCTAGTAACATGAGAAAATGAATTGAAGCAGCAGAGATGTGGTTTTTAAGGAGGATGCAAAGAATATCATGGACAAAACGAATATCTAACGAGGATGTCATGAACAGACCAAGCACAAAAAGAGTAATAATGTATGAGATCATGAAAAGGCAACATAACTTCATTGGACATGTGATTAGGAAAGAGGAGTTAGAATGCACAGTAACTATGGGAAAGATTGAAGGGAAGAAATCAAAAGGAAGGCAAAGACAAATGATGATGGAGACAGCAGCCAGAGAACTGGAAATGAATACCAATGAATTGATCCACTTGACCCGAAACAAGAGTGCGTGGGCCATGGCAGTCAAAGCTCAAACTGGGCATGGCACCTGATGATGATGATGAATTTAACTCTACCTACAATGATTGTACATCTTCCAATCCTACAGAATGTCACCTCCTTCTCAGGATTTGATTTCATTTTAGCAAGCCACCCCAACCCCTCTGCCTACCTGCATGTCTTTTTGATGCAAAGTGTATCCTTGGGTGTTAAGCTTCCAACTATGATATTCTTTCAGTCACGATTCAGTGATGCCCACAACATCATACATGCCAATCTGTAATGGCTACAAGATCATCTACTTTATTCCATATACTGCACGCATTCAACATCTTCAGTCCTTATTCATTACCCTTTTTGACTTTGTCCTCGCATTGCATTTCAACTCATCCCAATTACTGAACTTTTGCCTATCATCTGTCTGTGCTTCCTCGCAGGCTCACTACACACTGCCTCTGCTTTTATACCAACTGCCCCATCCTTAGCCCTATTACGCAGTTCCCATTTCCCTGTAAAATTAGTTTAAACCCTCCCCAACAGTTCTAGCAAACCTGCCTGCAAGGATATTGGTCCCCCTTGGGTTCAGGTTTCTCCCGTCTCTTTTGTATAGGTCCTACCTTCCCCAGAAGAGACCACAATGATCCAGAAGCCTGCAATCCTGTTCCCTGCTCCAGTTCTTCAGCCGCACATTCATCTGCTAAACCATCCTATACATACCCTTGCCGCTGCATGACACATGCAGTAATCCAGAGACTGCCCTGGAGGTACAGCTTTTCAGCTTTGTACCTAGCTCCATAAATTCTCTCTTCAGGACTTCTTCCATATTCCTACCTATGTCATTGGTGCCAATATGTACAAAGATTTCTGGCTGGCCGCATTCCCCGTTAGAATGCCATGGACCTAATCCAAAGTGTTTCATGACCCTTGCATTTCTTTCATGCTCTTTCCTCTCAGTGGCCTCATTTACAGATATGCACGGGGCCTATCCTTCTCTTCCACAAACTACCTACCTCTGATATGTTACTTGCATGTCTCTGCAGGCATCCAGCTTTATGTAACATTTTTGCTACAGATCAGCAACATCTTAAAGCAAATTGTTGATGCTGATCCACATCAACGACAACTTCAAAAGTCAATGCTCAAAAAAGCGGCATCCAGCATTAAGGTCCTCTATCACCCACGTCATGCCCTCTTCATATTGCTACCATTATGGTAGTCAACACTGTTTCATTTGGCTGTGTACACACACCCACACACAAACATACACACACACACACACACACACACACACACACACACACACACACACACACACACACACACACACACACACACACACACACACACACACACACACACACACACACACACCACCACCCCCCCCCCCCAAACGAAACATCGTTACTCCAGGGTCAAGGTGCCAAACACAACACCAACAGTCTTACATAGCACAAGATAGCAGCAAAATATGTGTGTGTGTGTGTGTGTGCGCGCGCGTGTCCTTAACTCCTGGTGGAGTCGTCAGGGTGCTGTCACGACAAGCTTTTTGCTCTGATCTTTTTGGTGATTGCTCATCATACGGCATGTCTTGGGTACCTGAAACCTGGTGGAGCCCATCCCTCTCCGGCTATTTTTTGGAGTCGGCTGGATTCAAACTCGGGAGCCTTCGCTCCGAAGTCGGGCGCTGTTGCCACTACACCACCAGCCGGCCAAGTAGCAAAATACAGTCACACAACAAATATAGTCCAGGTCCCTGAGTACATGAATGTTGTAGCAGTCTGCAGTTGAACACAAGACAGATTGTCTTTTGCCAAGCACACACTGGAGAGCAGCACTGACACCAGCACGAACACTGTGCCACACTGCCTCCCAGTACTGATTCCAATGCCTCTCTCCTGGGCGGCTTCAAACAGACAGCACTATAGTGTGAGGCCTAGTCTTTGCTACGACTGAGACCACACAGTTCCTCTGCCATCAGCCTCACCAATAAACCAGTGAATCAAACATTACCAATGTCCAATAGGGTCTTGTGATCACAAGGAAAGTGACTAAGACCATCACCTGCTGTTAGACTGCACACCACTTTTGTGCACTGACTCTGACACCTCTCTGTAGCAGGCAGCAACACAGTCCTCACAAAGTCTAGCTCCTTCATTTTCTCCATCTACGAGCAACTCAGTAATGGGGTAGACCTGCAGTACTTCAAGTTATTAATTCCAGCAGGGTCTTGTAATTGTAAAAAATGTTTAAAAAAACACCACCACCTTTGGTTGGCCCTGTAGAAGCTGCTGCATCCGAGCATGCCACCATATTACCAGAAGTTAAGATAGATAATATACATATAATTTATTTATTAATTATCATAAGTCCATGTTTAAATTATTTTTCTGTTTCTGCTCAAATACTCAATTGCTCCTAAAGCCAAAATAGTTGATCGGTTTGCTTCATATGCATTCACACCATCCTGTTGTTATGCATTAACAAAAGTCAGAGGCAAGATAATTAGGAAGTTATGTTGCAATTGGAGATTCCAAGGTACTGATACTACGCCTAGTTTTTGTGCATATTACTGTTGGACACATTGGAGAATAATATTTAGGGAAGGGGCAATGGAATTTAAATTACCAATAGAAGAAATATCATTTCAGGAATCAAGTGGATCAAATATGCAAATGAGTGATCTGAAGAAGTTAAGATGCATTTGCCATCTTTTGTTTTTCTCATACACTTCAGGTGAACATTTTGGAGAATGACTAGAATCAACAATTCTGTTTTATCTGTGTCTGGTTCAAGTAACGGAACACAGCAATTCCTGGAGGAAACACCAAAAAAAGCTTGTAGTAACATAGAAAGGTTCATGTTGCATTCAGTGCCTATACAATTTCTTTTGATTTACTGCCAAGTGTTAAGTGTACCATAAGTGCAACTCTCCAAAAGAAAAAAATTACCCCTGGCATTGAACAGAAGATGTAATTACTAATCACTGAAATGATATTCTTCACCATCTTACCAAAGCATTTTTAGATAAGTTGATAGTTAGTTGTTTTTCCTTCCAGCATTTCAATTCTGCATCTTTTTCATCAACCATTTTATCATACTGGTGCTGTAGAAATTAGGAAAATACATTAAATTTATCTTTCATTCAAGGTACCTTTTTTAAAATCAGTTTACAAAATTTGCATTTAACATAGCTCTTACATAATGAGAAGGTTATTTTGAATGGCACAACACTTTTCATCCTCTTATTATGATGGGAAAGGAAGCTGTTTGGTTCATTGAGCCCATACTCACTCATTGAAGAGCAATTGCAGCAGTCCTATTCCCCCTTCTTATTTTATTATGTCACTGTTCTCTCTTATGCTATCAATTCCCCAGTCACTGAATTTTATCCAAAACTCATCAAAGATAATGGAGTTCTATAAATATAATCTGTCCTATCTGTGTGATGCATGTGTCCATGGAGAGCAACAGGTATAACATAGAATCAAATGCCAGGAAACGTATGTCTTGACATTACTTGTCCAAAACATCTTACTCATTTAATGTCTTACTCTTAGGTCATTGCACACACATAGCCAGAATATTGAGACTTCATTTGGCTTTATTTATAGGGAACCAAACTTACTAGGCTAACTGTCATTGGTGTCTGAGGTATTGCTTATCTTACTAGAAGGTCAACTTAAAGAATTTTCCTTGACGTTTACTCTCACAAACCATCCTATTGCACTTTTACCAAATCACTCTGTGAATGTGGTTAAATCACCTGCTCTCATGTGTGGTCTATATTTGGACCTTGGCTAATTATATGTCTGTTGGCTCTTTCTGGCACCCACCTGTATGTTTGACCCACCTGACTCACAATGGTAATCCATCCCACAATAGTTTTCAAAAGGCTAATGCTGTTTACTCCATCATATTCCATCCACTAATGCATCTGACTCCCCGCCCAGTCCTCAGTACCCTGTATTTCTTTCTTTTTCCTTTACTATTAATGTATAGGTAATCTAAATGTCCTTTTCACTTGAGAATGGTCAAGGAAGCAGAGGGACTTATTCTCTCAAACACAGCGTTTTGAACTTCATGTTTGATAGAATTTGACTATTGGGCAATTTTCTTTGAAATGTAGAATAATTACTAGACCACACTGTTTTATATTAGATGGCATTCTATATACTAGCCAGTTTACATACATGATTTACAGTAGAAAAAGATAACAAAGCCCTTGAAACATACAATGAAGACCTGAAAATGCTCCTTACCTTGTGTTTTTCCATGAGTGTAACCATTTCAGTAATTTTGTTTCGGCACATAATCTCAGTTTCTTTCTGGGTCTGAAGTGTTGTTTCTGCTACATCTTTCAATGATTTTGTCTAAAATATTGACAGAAAAATTAATGCTTCAGAAATGTTTACAATGCATTAGAATATTTACTATGGTTGTCTATAGTCAAAAGGTTGTGAATTGGAGATAGGACTTGAACTTACAATCAATATTGTACTTACACAGCACTGTGTGCTTTGTTTGACATACAATACTAATTGAAACAAAATTGTATGTATTTGAAAATGTTGGTGTCATTACAATTTTAAAGAGGTTTGAGAGCATTAAAGCAAAGATAATAGTCAGGTTAAAAAAAAGGTTATTTGATGATAAAATAACTGGATATAAGGTGGGGATGTAAAAGTGCAACGACTATGGTAGGGGAAGGGGATGGCAAACAAGAAGAGGAATGAAGATTACAGGGATGAGAAAGGAATTCATCACCTGGGGACCATAGTTAGTGTGAATCGGAAATAACATTTCCTCCTCCATGACAATCAGTACAGACACATCTCAAGAATGGATGCTTAGCCCACTGCTCTACTTTCTCTATACTCATGACTGTGTGGCTAGGCACAACTCAAATGCAGTCTTCCCTAAATAAATTTGCTGATGACACAACAATTGTTGGCAGGATTTCAGATGATGATGAGAAGGCAGATACACAGGAGTAAGATGTAACAACCTTGCACTCAACATCAGTAAAACCAAGGAATTAATTGTGTATTTCAGGAAAGGGAAGTCAGGGAAATACACACTAGTCTTCATCAAAGGGCCAGGAGTGGATGGGAGAACAGAGTCGAGTTCCCGGTCATCAATACCTCCGAAGATCTATCCTGGTCCAACATATTGATGTAATTACAAATAAGGCACACCAGTGACTACATTTCATTAGGAGATTAAGGTGACTTGGTATGTCACCAACAACTCTCGCAAATTTCTATAGTTGTACTGTGGAAAGCATTTTAACTGGTTGCATCACCATCTGGTATGGAGGGACGCTGCACAGAGTTGTAGACTTGGCTGGCTGTATCATGGGCACTAGCTCCCCAGCATTGAGGACGCTTTCAAAAGGTGATGCCTCAAGAAGGTGGTATCCATCATTAATGACTCCACCATCCAGGACATGCACTCTTCTCATTGCTACCAACAAGGAGGAGGTATAAGTGCTTGAAGACACATACTCAACATTTCAGGAACAGCTTCTTCTCCTCCACTACAAGATTTCTGAATAGACAATGAACCTATGAACACTACCTTACAATTTGTTTGCTCTCTTTTTGCACTACTTACTTAATTTATAGATATTTTAATTATAATTTATAGTTTTAAAAGTATGTATTGCAATGTTCTGCTTCCACAGAACAACATTCTCCAGTAATGTTAAACCTGATTCTGATTCTAATTCTATCAATGTTCCTAATTACTTGTGGAACTGCATGTCAACCCCTTGCATTTCTCATACTATAAACTCTGTATTGTAAAGGTTTGTACCGTCATTCCACTTAAGTAATAATTTGCTCTTTCATTATTCCTTCCAAAATGGATAACCTTATACTTTACTAATTTATTGCCCATCATTTTAACATACTAATATCCCTTTGTTAGCTCTCAAATGTTCTCATAAATTGCTAACCTATCTACAAACGTTTGTACCTTTATATCATCAACAAATTTGGGTAAAATGCATTTGACCTATTCATCCAATTCAATAGATAGTAAATAGTTGAGGCCCCAGCATTAATCCCTGTGGCATCCTGTTAGTTACTGAATGCTAATCTAATAATGACTCATTTGCGCTGACTCTCTACTTTGTATTAGTTAACCAATTCTCTATCCATGCTGGGGTATCACACCAAACCTGCAAGCTTATTTTGTGCAATAATCTTTTATGAGGCACCTTATCAGATGCCTTCTGGAAATCCAATTACACTTTCTCTACAGGTTCCACTTAAACCATCCTGTTAGGTATATACGAAGGAATCTGCAAATGCTGGAAGTTCAAACAACACACACAAAATGCTGGTGGAACACAGCAGGCCAGGCAGCTTCTATAAGGAGAAGCACTGTCGACGTTTTGGGCCGAGACCCTTCGTCAGGACGAATATAACAGAGTCCTTAATATAACAATAATAATAAACAGTAATCAGTAAGTGAAAAACACCACAAATATGCTAAATTAAAATAGGAAATTGAAAGACTAGGGAACCCAAGCATGGTATACATTGTCCCAATATTAATATCTACAACTGGTATCATCCCAAAGTCACTATACAACAGCATTAAACAAGTAGGCCTACACAGCAATATTTATGTAAATCTTCAGAAAGCCACAAAATTAAATGCCACTAGAATAGTCCACAGGTTCCTAGCAATTGAGAAAAGAGTGTGCTTGGCTATGCCAGTACCTCAGGTTTTACCAGCTTGAGCTGCAAAATAAATAAAAATACAATAACAATAATAATAATTAAATAATTAAGCAATAAACATTGAGGGCATGAGATAACGATTTCTTGAAAGTGAGTCCATAGAAGCTAGGAACAGTTCAGAGATGGGGTGTGAAGTTGAGTAAAATTATCCCCTCTGATTCAAGGGAAAATAACTGTTTCTGAACCCGGTGGTGTGAGTCCTGATGCTCCCGTATCTTCCTCCTGATGGCAGTAGTGAGAAGACAGCATGATCTGGGTTGTGGGTGTCCCTGATGATGGAAGCTGCTATCCTGCAACAATACTCCATGCAGATGTGTTCAATGGTGGGAAGGGCTTTAAACATGATGGTCTAGGCCAGTCCACTACTTTTTGTAGATTTTCTGTTCAAGGGCATTGGTGTTTTCATACTAATGTCGTGATGTAGCCAGTCAATATACTCTCCATCTAAAGTTTTGACAAACGTCTATAGATGTCATGCCATATCTTTGCTAACTTTTAAGTAAGTAGAAGCAATGCTATGCTTTCTTCATAACTGCACTTACGTGTTGGGCTCAGGACACATCCTCTGAAATTACGAAGTAAAGGTTGCTGACCCTCTCCACTTCTGATCACCCAATAAACATGGATTTCCGGTTTCTTTCTTCTGAAGTCAATAATCAGCTCTTTGGTCTTCCTGACATTGAGTAAGAGGTTGGTGTCGTGGCACCACTCAGCCAGACTTTCAATCTACCTTCTATATACCGATTTATCGCTACCTTAGAATTAGCCTACCACAGTGATACATTCAGCAAACTTACAAACTTTTGTAAATATGACATTGGAGCTGTGCTGAGCCTCACAGTCATAAGAGTGTGCAGAGCAGGGGGCTAAGCACAGAGCCTTGTGGTGCACCTGTGCTGATGGAGGTTGTGAAGGAGATATTGTTGCCAATCTAAACTGAATAGGTTCTACAAGTAGGGGAATTGAGGATCCAATTGCACAAGGAGGTGTTGAGATCCAGGTCTTGAAGCTTATTGATTAGTTTTTAGAGGATGATGGTATTGAATGCTGAGCTGTAGTTGATAAAAGTGCATCCGTATATATGTATCTTTGCTGTCAGATGTTCCAGGGTTGAGTGAAGAGCCAAAGAAATGGTATTTGCTGTGGACCTGTTGTTCCAGTAGGCAAATTGAAGCAGATCCAAATCGCTTCTCAGGTAGGAGTTGATATATTTCATCACCAGCTTCTCAAAACACTTCATCACTGTGGATGTAAGTGCTACTGAAAGATAGTCATTGAGGCAGTTTACCATGTTCGTAGACACCAGTAGACTGCCGAAGTGAGAAGTTAAAGATCTCAGTGAACACTCTAACATAATTTCTAAAAAGAATCCTGAAAATACACAATGAACTCATCATTGTTTGTTTTTCCACTTTTTAATGATTAAACTTGTGTATGATTGTTGTTATTACCTTTCTTATAAAAGCCTATTTTTTATTTATAATCTCTTGGATACAAGGTACTTTGCAAAATAGATTTAGGAATTAAAATATTAATCAAATTATCAAAATAGGGCACCGCACAGTCTCTATTTAAATTATGGGCCTCCTTTACATTGGGGAGACCAGACACTGACTGGGAGACATTATTGTATACCTTTGCTCTGTCTGCCACAAAAGGCAAGATCTCCTGGTGGCTACTCATTTCAATTTGACTTTCCTGTCCAATTCTGATATGTTAGTCCATGGCTTCCTCTACTATCACAATGAAGCCAAACTCAGGTTGGAGAAGCAGCACCTCATAATACATCTGGATAGCCTCAAACCTGATGGCATGAACGTTGATTTCTCCAACTTTCTCCTCCCCCACCCCCATCTCCTGCTCCCATTCTCCATTCCCCATTCTGCTTCCCCTCCTTCTATAGTCCACTACCCTCTCTCCTATCATCTTCTTTAGCCCAGTATCTCATCCACCTATCTCCTTCCAGCTACTGACTTCATTTCCCACCTTCCCCCATCCACCTTCCCTACTCACCTGATCTCACCTATCACCTGCTATCTTGTACTTCCTCCCATCTCCTCATTCTGGCTTCTACCCACTTCCTTTCCAGTCTTCATGAACAGCTTCAGCCAAAATTGACTGCTGTTTATTCCCCTCCATAGACACTGCCTGACTTGTTGAGTACTTCCAGTATTTTCTGTGTGCTGATCAAGAATTACAACATCTACATAATCATTTTGCATTTAGTACTTGTAAAATACATATTTCTGTATGCACCACTTTAAAATTTTATTTGATATTTGGAGCATTAGTATTAGGGAATAAGGCTTCTTACTTGAATTAGTCTTTCTCAGCTGAAGAAAATCACAGCACACATTCTGTTCCTCTAGAAACACAATGGTTGTGAAGTCCACTACACAGCAACTCCAAGAAAAGTTAAGGGAGAATCACCAGCAACTTCAATCTCACTATACAGTGCCTATAAGAAGCATTCATCCCCTGCCCCTGGAAGTTTTCACGTTTTATTGTTTTACAACATTGAATTATAGTGGATTTAATTTAACTTTTTTGAAAATGATCAACAGACAAAGGTTCTTTCGTGTCAAAGTGAAAACTGATCTCCACAGTGATCTAAACTAATTACAAATATAAAACACCAAATAATTGATTACATTAATATTCACCCCTCCCCTTTAATATGACACACCAAATCACTGGTGCAGCCACTTGGATTTAGAAGTCACATAATTAGTTAAATGGAGATCTGTTTTTGCAGACCTGTGTGCAGTCAAGGTGTTTCAATTGATTTTAGTAAAAATACATCTGTATCTGGAAGGTTCATCTGCTAGTGAGTCAGTACCATGGCAAAAAGATAAAAAAGAACACTCCAAGGTACTCTGCGAAAAGGTTATTGAAAAGCACAAGTCAGGAGATGGATACAAGAAATTTTCCAAGTCACCGAAGATACTTCGGAGTACAGTTAAGTCAATCATCAAGAAATGGAAATAATATGGCACAGCTGTAAATCTGCAGGCTGTCCTCAAAAACTGAGTGACAGTGCAAGGAGAGATCTATGACAACTTTGAAGGAGTTACAAGCTTCAGTGGCTGAGATGGGAGAGACTGCACTTACAATGATTGTTCCCTGGGTGCTTCACCAGTCGCAGCTTTATGGGAGAGTGGCAAAGAGAAAGCCACTGTTGAAAAAAAGCTCACGTGAAATCTCGGCTAGAGTTTGTCAGAAGGCATGTAGGAGACTCAGAAGTCAGCTGGAAGAAGGTTCTACAGTCTAGTGAAACCGAAATCGAACTTTTAGGCCATCAGACTAAATAGTATGTTTGGTGTAAACCAAACACCACACATCATCAAAACACACCATCCCTACTGTGAAGCACAATGGTGGCTGCATCATGCTGTGGGGATGTTTCAATGCAGCAGGCCCTGGAAGGCTTGTGAAGGTAGAGCGTAAAATGAATACAGGAAAATACATCAAAATCCTGAAGGAAAATCTAATGCAGTCTACGAGAGAACTGAAACTTGAGAGATTTGTTTTCCAGCAAGACAACAACCCCAAGCATAAAGCCAAAGCTACACAGGAGTGGTTAAAAACAACAAACTTAATGTTCTAGAGTAGACTAGAGAGTCCAGACGTCAATCCAATTAAGAATTTCTGGCTGGACTTCAAAAGGTCTGTTCACTCACGATCCCCATTCAATCTGACAAAGCTTGAGCAGTTTCAGAATGGGTTTAAAATTCCAGTGTCCAGATTGCAAAGCTGATAGAGACCTATCCATGCAGACTCATGGCTCTAATTGCTGCCAAAGGTGCATCTACTAAAAACTGACTTGAAAAGGGTGAATACTTATGCAATCAATTATTTTGTGTTTTATATCTGTAATTAATTTAGATCACTTTGTAGAGATATGTTTTCACTTTGACAGGAGTCTTTTTCTCTTGATCAGTTTCAAAAAAGCCAAATTAAGTCCACTGTAATGGTTGTCAAACAATGAAATATGAAAACTACCGGGGGGGGGTGAATTATTTTTATAAGCACTGGATCCTCAGCTCAGAAGGGAAGGAGGGAAAAGAGGAGAGCAGTAGTGATAGGGGATTCAACAGTTAGGGGGACAGATAAGAGGTTCTGTGGAAGAGGTCGAGAATCCCAGATGGTCTGTTGCCTCCCTGGTGCTAGGATCCGCAATACCTCGGATCGAATTCTCAGTATTCTCAAGAGAGAGGGTGAGCAGCCAGATGTCGTGGTCCATGTAGGGACCAATGACGTGGATAGGAAGAAGAAAGAGGTCCTGCAAAGAGAATTTAGGGAGTTAGGTGCAAAGTTGAAGAACAGGACCTCTAGGGTTGCAATCTCAGGATTGCTACCCGTGCCACGTGCTAGTGAGGCTAGAAATAGGAAGATAATGCAGCTAAATATGTGGCTAAGGAGTTGGTGCAGGAGGGAGGGCTTCATGTTTCTAGACAATTAGGTCTTGTTCTTGTTCCAATGAAGGTGGGACCTGTTCCAACAGGACAGGTTGCACCTGAACTGCAGAGAGACTAACATCCTTGCTGGAAGGTTTCCTAGTGCTGCTCCGGGGCGGGGGGGGGGGGGGGGTGGAGTTTAAACTAGATTTGCAGGGGGAAGGGAACCAGAGTGTTAGAGCAGATAGTGAGGTGGAGGAGGATAAAGGTCATGTGAGAGCTGCAAGTATAGTGCATAGAGTAAAGCCAGATCTAATATATAAAGAGGCTTTGAAGAAAGAGAAACAGAATAAAGGGTGTAAAGGTGGTAAGGTAGAAGGGCTAATGTGTGTGTACTTCAATGCAAGAGCATCAGGAACAAAGGTGATGAACTGAGAGCTTGGATACATACATGGAATCATGATGTAGTGACCATTACAGAGACTTGGCTGGCACCAGGGCAGGAATGGATTCTCAATATTCCTGGATTTCAGTGCTTTAAAAGGGATGGGGGGGGGGGGGGGGAAGGGGAGGAGGGGTGGCATTACTGGTCAGGGATACTATTACAGCTACAGAAAGGGTGGGTAATGTAGCAGGATCCTCTTTTGAGTCAGTATGAGTAGAAGTCAGGAACAGGAAGGGAGCAGTTACTCTATTGGGAGTATTCTATAGGCCCCCTCGTAGCAGCAGAGATACCGAGGAGAAGATTGGGATGCAGATTTTGGAAAGGTGCAAAAATAACAGGGTTGTTATCATGGGTGACTTTAACTTCCCTAATATTGATTGGCACGTAATTCGTTCCAAAGGTTTAGACGGGGCAAAGTTTGTTAAGTGAGTCCAGGACAGATTCCTGTCACAGTATGTTGACAGGCCGACTAGGGGGAATGCCATACGAGATCTATTATTAGGTAACGAACTGGGTCAGGTCACAGATCTGTCAGTGGGTGAGCATCTGGGGGACAGTGACCACCGCTCCCTGGCCTTTAATATTATCATGAAAAAGGATAGAATCAGAGAGGACAGGAAAATTTTTAATTGGGGAAGGGTAAATTATGAGGCTCTAAGGCTAGAACTTGCGGGTGTGAATTGGAATGATGTTTTTGCAGGGAAATGTTCTATGGACATGTGGTCAATGTTTAGGCATCTCTTGCAGGATGTTAGGGATAAACTTATCTGGGTGAGGAAGGGCGAAGAAACCATGGGTGACAAGTGAGGTGGAGAATATAGTCAGATGGAAGAAGGCAGCATACTTGAGGTTTAGGAAGCAAGGATCAGAAGAGTCTATTGAGAAATATAGGGTAGCAAGAAAGGAGCTCAAAGAAGGAGCTGAGGAGAGCAAGTAGGGGGCATGAAGAAGCCTTGGTGAGTAGGGTAAAGGAAAACCCCAAGGCATTCTTCAATTATGTGAAGAACAAAAGGTTGACAGGAGTGAAGATAGGACCGATTACAGATAAAGGTGGGAAGATGTGCCTGGAGGCTGTGGAAGTGAGCGAGGTCCTCAATGAATACTTCTCTTCGGTATTCACCAATGAGAGGGAACTTGATGATGGTGAGGACAATATGAATGAGGTTGATGTTCTGGAACATGTTGATATTAAGGGAGAAGAGGTGTTGGAGTTGTTAAAATACATTAGGACGGATAAGTCCCTGGGGCCTGACGAAATATTCCCCAGGCTGCTCCATGAGGCGAGGGAAGAGATTGCTGAGCCTCTGGCTAGGATCTTTATGTCCTTGTTGTCCACAGGAATGGTACCAAAGGATTGGAGGGAGGTGAATGTTGTCCCCTTGTTCAAAAGAGCTAGTAGGGATTGTCCAGGTAATTATAGACCAGTGAGTCTTATGTCTGTGGTGGGAAAGCTGTTGGAAAAGATTCTTAGAGATAGAATCTATGGGCATTTAGAGAATCATGGTTTGATCAGGGACAGTCAGCATGGCTTTGTGAAGGGCAGATCATGTCTAACAAGCCTGATAGAGTTCTTTGAGGAGGTGACCAAGCATATAGATGAGGGTAGTGCAGTGGATGTGATCTACATGGATTTTAGTAAGGCATTTGACAAGGTTCCACACGGTAGGCTTATTCAGAAAGTCAGAAGGCATGGGATCCAGGGAAGTTTAGCCAGGCAGATTCAAAATTGGCTTGCCTGCAGAAAGCAGAAGGTCATGGTGGAGGGAGTACATTCAGTTTGGAGGGTTGTGACTAGTGGTGTCCCACAAGGATCGGTTCTGGGACCTCTACTTTCCATGATGTTTATTAACGACCTGGATGTGGGGGTAGAAGGGTGGGTTGGCAAGTTTGCAGACAGCACAAAGGTTGGTGGTGTTGTGGATAGTGGTGAGGATTGTCAAAGACTGCAGAGAAACATTGATAGGATGCAGAAGTGGGCTGAGAAGTGGAAGATGGAGTTCAACCCAGAGAAGTGTAAGGTGGTACACTTTGAAAGGACAAACTCCAAGGCAGAGTACAAAGTAAATGGCAGGAAAGTTGGTACTGTGGAGGAGCAGAGGGATCTGGGGGTACATGTCCACAGATCCCTGAAAGTTGCCTCACAGGTAGATAAGGTAGTTAAGAAAGCTTATGGAGTGTTAGCCTTCATAAGTTGAGGGATAGAGTTTAAGAGTCACGAGGTAATGATGCAGCTCTATAAAACTTTGGTTAGGCCACACTTGGAGTACTGTGTCCAGTTCTGGTCGCCTCACTATAGGAAGGATGTGGAAGCATTGGAAAGGGTACAGAGGAGATTTACCAGGATGCTGCCTGGTTTAGAGAGCATGCATTATGATCAGATAGTAAGGGAGCTAGGGTTTACTCTTTGGAGAGAAGGAGGATGAGAGGAGATATGATAGAGGTATACAAGATATTAAGAGGAATAGATAGAGTGGACAGCCAGCGCCTCTTCCCCAGGGCACCACTGCTCAATACAAGAGGACGTGGCTTGTAAGGTAAGGGGTGGAAAGTTCAAGGGGGATATTAGAGAAAGGTTTTTACTCAGAGAGTGATTGGTGCGTGGAATGCACTGCCTAAGTCAGTGGTGGAGGCAGATACACTAGTGAAATTTAAGAGACTACTAGACAGGTATATGGAGGAATTTAAGGTGGGATGTTATATGGGAGGCAGGGTTTAAAGGTCGGCACAACATTGTGGGCTGAAGGGGCTGTACTATGCTGTATTGTTCTATGTTCTATATCTTTTGGCTCCATCCATCATAAGGGAATGTTGAACATCCTCCTCAAATTCAGCTTCCTATAGAAATCATCTTACATATAGTATGTTCCACATCAGCATATAGGACATGATAATAACCAATGAATGGACAATAGAACAAGGCTGTATCATTGCCCTAATATTTTTGTAATCTTTCTTGTTGCAATGTTGTATTTCACCTTTAACAAATTTGCCATGGAGCAAATATTCAGAACTAATGGGAAACTGTTCAACTAATGGTGATTGGACTTCAGAAATAAGGTTATTTATACCACAGTGGGCCTGCCTCAAACTGCCATTAAGCCTGCGTTTGCATATACTCAGTGACTGAGCTCCAAAACATCAACTCATTCAGTGAAGTATACGAGAGGTCCTCTACCAACCTGATCCAGCTCTCCGAGTTAATATCTCACCCTCCAAAATTAAGTTTCATGCTAAATCCCTGTGAAGCATAGATCACTACCACAACTTAGACAAAGATGGACATGGGATAAAATTCATTATCAACTTCAATACCTTTGGTCAATTGAAGATCAAGACCTCAAGCCTGGCACAAAGCACATGGACTGCCCGGCAGAAGATATCCCTGTTCTACCATATACTTTTGAGATCCAAGATCTATACAACCTAAGCATAATGAAATAGGAGAAAATAGGAACAAGAGTAGGCCATCTGGCCTTTCAAACCTTTGTGACATGTTCTTTAATAGTTGATATAATATAAATACCTCTTCATTTAGTTTTTCTTTTTCGTGTTTCAGTTCTTCAATTTCCTTTTGAAGTGCCTGTATGGTTTCTTCATTTTGCTTACTGAAAGTTGTGAGTTCCAAATTCAATTGACGTATCTTTTTTAAAATAAATAAATATATCAACATTGTGTTCTGGATAAATAATTATTTATACCAAAACTTCCATAGTTTAAAATGTATGAAATATAATTAATAGTGAAAATACTTATTTATTTCTACTAATTATTAATTTTCAAATGTTTCTCTGCATCTATGTTCAAACTTCAAAGTAAAATTTATTTTCAAAGTACATAGATGTTACCAGTGAGATTCTTTTTCCTGCGGGCATACCCAGCAGAGCTATTTAACTGCAAACAGGATCAATGAAAGAGCATATAAGACAACAAACTCTGCGAATGCAAATATAAACAAACAGCAATAAATAACGAGAATGTGAAATAATAAGATAAGGAGTCCTTGGTGTGATATCATTGGCTGTGGAAACATTTCAATAGATGAGTGTAGTTATCATCTTTTGTTCAAGAGCCTGAGAGGTAGTAACTGTTCTTGAACCTTGTGGTGCAAATCCTGAGGCACTCTATACATTCTACCTGATTGCAACAGTGAGAAAAGAGCATAGCCCAGGTGGTGAGCATCTTTGATGATGAATGCTGCTTCCCTACAACAGCATTTGCCAGTCAGTACACTTCCCACTACACACTGATGGAAATTTGTCAAAGTTTTTGACATCATGTCAAATCTCTGCAGACTCCTAAGGAAGAAGAGGCACTGTCATGCTTTCTTTGCAATTACATTTATATGATGGGTCCAGAACAAGTCCTCTGAGATAGCAACACCCATGAATTTAAAGTTACTGACCCTCCCCAGTTACTGACCCTCTCCACCTCTGATCCTCTGATGAGGACTGGCTCATGGAGCTCTGTTTCTCTCTCCTGAATTCTAAAATCAATTCCTTAGTCTTGCTGACATTGAGTAAGAGGTTGCTGTTATGACACCACTCAGCCACACAATCATAGGTATAAAGCAAGTAGAGTAGGGAGCTAAGCACACAGCCCTGTGGTGCACCTGTACTGATGGAGATTGTTGAGGGGATGTTTTTGCTAATCCAAACTGACTGGGGTCTGCAAGTGAGGAAATCTAGGATTCAATTGCACAAGGGGGTATTGAGGCCTGGGTCTTGGAGTTTATTGATGAGTTTTGAGGGGATGATGGTATTAAAAGCTGAGCTGTAATCAATAAAGAGCATCCTGATGTTCTACACACCAGGGTCATGCCTGTTATACAGATCACAGACTGGTCAGGCGAAAGTCAGACTGGCTATCAAGCCAGCAATAAATAAAAGGAGACCACGGTCGAAGAGATACTAGATGGATAAGCTCTTCGGCTTCTGAGATGTATTCCAGATCAAGCTAAGACAGAAAGTGGACAGCAAAGGCACCCCAAGCGCAAACTCTGACACAGGAAAGAAATGGGAGTACCTGAAGACTGCCATCCAAGATACAGCTATCGGGTAGTTGGGTACTCCTCAAGAGGAAACAAGGACTGGTTTGATGAAAATGACATTGAAATTCAGAACCTGCTCCAGAAGAAACACTCCTCCTATTAAGTGGTGCTGTCTAGACCTGATGACCAAGACAGAATACAAAGCTGCATGCAGCACCCTCTAACCCAAACTGAGACAGATGCAAAACGATTGATGGACTGCCCTAGTAGAACAAACACAGTACTATGCAGACAGTGGCAACACTTGAGCCTTCTACAAATCACTGAGAATCATGTATGGTCCAACTCATCAGATTCAAGCCCCTCTACATTCATCCGAAGGCTCCAACCTGCTGGCAGACAAGGAAGCCATCATGAGGTGGTAGCACTATGAGAGCCTTTTTGGGGATAATCGTCATGTACAAGAAGCATCCATTGAAATAGTACCCCAACATGAGGTCAGGCTTAAGCTTAATGACCTTCCAACTCTAGACAAGGTCAAAGCCACTTTTTCCAAGCTGAAATGCCATAAAGCCCCAAGCACTGATGAGATCCCAGCAGAAGGATACAAAATGGGTGGAGATATTCTTCTGAGTGAACTCACAAACCTGTTCACACTCTGTTGGGAGAAAGGTTCAGTCCTAAATGACCTACACAATGCTGTAATTGTCTCCCTGTACATGAACAAAGGAGAGAAATTGGATTGCTCAAACTACAGGGGTGTTAGAAAAATGTAAGAGTAGAGTGCATAAAAGTAAAAAGCAAAAATCACATAGGTCACTCAATTCTAAAAGGACAATGAGTATAAGGGCACCGTATCTAAATGCCTGTAGTATTAGAAACAAGGTTGGTGAACCTGTGGCACAGATCAGTACCAAGGCATATGATTTAGTGGCCATTATAGAAACCTGGTTGCAAGGTGGAGATGACTGGGAATTAAATATCCAAGGGTATCAGGTAATATGGAAAGATACGCAGGAAGGCAAAGGAGGTGGGGTGGCACTCTTAATTAAAGATGAGATCAGGGTGACTGTGAGAGACGATATAAGATATATGGAGCAGAATGTTGAGTTCATCTGGGTAGAGATTAAGAATAGTAAAGAGAACTGGTGGGTGTTGTCTATAGGCCACCTAATAAAAATATTGCAGTGGCAGAGGCAATTAACCAAGAAGTAACTGAGGCTTGTAAGAACGGAATGGCAGTTGTCATGGGAGATTTTAACTTCCACATAGATTGGGTGAATCAGGTTGGTCAAGGAAGTCTTGAGGAGGACTTCATAGAATGCATCTGATATGGTTTTCTTGAACAGCATGTTAGTGAACCTACAAGGGAAAATGCTATCGTAGAACTAGTCCTGTGCAACGAGACAGGCAAGATTAACGATCTTGTAGTCAGGGATCCTCTTGGAAAGAGTGATCATAGTATGATTAAATTTCGCATACAGATGGAGGATGAAATAGTTAGATCTAAAATTAGTGTATTATGCTTGGAGACTACAACAGGATGAGGGAAGAGTTGGCTAATGTGGATTGGGAGCACAGGCTTTTGGTAGGACAGTTGAGTAACAGTGGAATACTTTCAAAGAGATTTTTCACAGTGCTCAACAGAAGTATATTCTAGTCAAAAGTAGGGACAGAAAGTGTGGGGAGAGCCAGCCTTGGATAACTAAGGAAATAAAATATAGTATCAAATTAAAAGCTCATGTGTACAAAGTCGCAAAGAGTAGTGGGAGATTGGAGGATTGGGAAAACTTTAAAAAGCAACAAAGAACAACTAAACAAGAAATAAGGAAAGGGGAGGTAGAGTATGAAAGTAAATCAGCACAAAATATAAAAACAGATAGCAAAAGTGTTTATAAATATATAAAGCAGAAGAGGGTGGCTAAAGTCAATGTAGGACCCTTGGAAGATGAGAAGGAGAAATTGATATTGGGTGATAAGGAAATGGCTGAGACATTGAACGACTATTTTGTGTTGGTCTTTACGATGGAGGACACGTCTAATATGCCAAAGAATGATGTTATGGATGAAATGGGGGGTGAGGACCTCGATAAAATCACTGTCACTAAAGAGATAGTGATGAGCAAACTAGAGGGCCTGATGGTAGTTAAGTCCCCTGGTCCTGATGGGATGCATCCCAGGGTGTTGAGGGAATTGGTGGAGGTTATAGCAGACGTGTTGGTAATCATTTACCAAAACTCTCTAGACTCTGGGCAGGTCCTGGTGGATTGGAAGACAGCAAATGTCATGCCACTTTTTAAAAAAGGATGTAAGCAAAAGATGGGCAACTATAGGCCAGTTAGCTTAACATCTGTAGTCGGGAAAATGCTTGAAGCTGTCATTAAGGAAGAAATAGCGAAACATTTAGAAAGGAGTGGTTCCATCAGACAGATGCAGCATGGATTCAGAAAGGGCAGGTCCTGTTCAACAAACTTAATGGAGGTTCTTTGAGGACATAATGAGTGCAGTGGATAGAGGGGAACAGGTGGATGTCGTGTACTTGGATTTCCAGAAGGTGTTCAATAAGTTGCGGCACAAGAGACTTATAAATAAGATATGGATGCAAGGAGTCGGAGGAAGTGTATTGGCATGGATAGCGGATTGGTTAACCAATAGAAGGTAGAGAATTGGTATAAATGAGTGTTTCTCTGGTTGGCAGTCAGATTTGGAAGAGGGGACTGAGTGTAGCATAGCAAAATTTGGTGATGACACTAAACTGAGTGAAAAAGCAAATTGTACAAAAGATGTGGAGAGTCCGCAGAGGGATATTGATAGGTTAAATGAGTCTGGCAGATGGAATAAAACGCTGGTAAATGTGAGATCATCCATTTTGTAAGGAATAATAGAACAGCAGATTATTATTTAAATGGTGAAAGACTGCAGCATGCTGTTGTGCAGAGGGACTTGGGAGTGCTTGAGCATGAGTTGCAAAAAGTTGGCTTGCAGGTACAACCGGTTATTAGGAAGGCAAATGGATTGTTGACCTTCATTGCTAGAGGGATTGAATTCAAGAGCAGGGAGGTCATGCTGCAACTATGCAGGGTACTGGAAAACTATGCACCTGGATTACTGTGTGCAATTCTGGTCTCCATACTTGAGCAAGGATATACTGGCTTTGGAGGCAGTGCAGAGGAGGTTCACCAGGTTGATTCCAGAGATGAAAGGGTTAACCTATGAGGAGAGACTGAGTCACCTGGGACTATACTCTCTGGAATTCACAAGAATGAGAGGGGGTCTTATAGAAACATACAAAATTTTGAAAGGGATAGATAAGATAGAAGTAGGAAAGTTGTTTCCATTGGTAGGTGAGACTAGAACTAGGGGACATTGCCTCAAGATTCAGGTGAGAAGATTCAGGACGGAGATGAGGAGAAAATTATTCCCAGAGAGTGGTGAATCTGTGGAATTCTCTGCCCAGGGAAGCAGCTGAGGCTTCTTCACTAAATATATTTAAGATACAATTAGATAGATTTTTACATAGTAGGGGAATTAAGGGTTATGGGGAAAAGACAGGTAGATGGAGCTGAGTTTATGGACAGATCAGCCGTGATCTTGTTGAATAGCAGCGCAGGCTTGATGGCTGACTGCTGCTCCTATTTCTTATGTTCTTACCCTGCTGTGCACTGCAGGGAAGATCCTCATCAGAATTCTCTTGGATAGAATCATCCCTACCATTGCTGAAGGCAAACCCACAGAGAATCAGAGCAACAGAGGTACATCTGACATGATCTTCGTCCTGCGCTAGATATAGAAGTGTCGTGAACAGAACATAATGACTTACGCAGTGTATATTGTTTGACCAAGGCCTTTGATACAGTCAGCCATGATGATTTCTGGAAGATACTGTCGAAGCTCAGCTGTTCACTAAATTCCTCACCATCCTGCAGCAGCTCCATGAAAGCCAAAGCGGTCAGGTTAAACAAAACCATGGCCTGTTAGATCCATTCCCCATCAGTACTGGCGTGAAACAAGGCTGTTTCGGCATCAACGCTCTTTCCCATTTTTTTCAGCACGATGCTATGGGAAGTGGAAGAGACCACTTTGGATAGCATCTATATTCAGTTTGCACTGTCTTCAAACTCCACCACCTTCTCACCGTAACAAAAACCATGCAAGAGCCCATTCTTGAGCTACCATGTACGGATGATGTGCTACAGGCAGCAGTCACTCAATTTGCCAAGGCTGCATGGGCTTTTGGTTAACAGTCGGTCTGAAAAAAACAATGATCCTTCAACAGAATCCCCCTACTGGTGTTTACAACTCACTTCAGATCACCAGTTACAACCACCCTTTCACAACGATTGAGCAGTTCACCTACTTAGGCAGTGTCATCGTCAACGATGCTACAGGCTACAGTAGTAAGGGATGTTGACAATCAACTCATCAGAGCCAAAAGTGGCTTTGGGTGCCTCCAGAAATGTGTGCGGAAGAACCATTAGTTGCATCTGTCCACAAAAATCTAGGTGTATGGGGCTGCCATCCTCACAACACTGCTACATGACTCCGAAGCCTGGGTCTTGTACCATTAGCAAATCTAGTTACTTGAGCACTTCCATTAACGCTGCCTCTGCTCTATCATGGGTATCATTTGGCAGAATCGTGTATCCAACAATGTGGTCCTGAAGAAGGCTCAACTTCCAAGCACTGAAGTCACTTTGCTACTCAGGCAGCTCCACTGGTCAGCCCACGTGCCTCACATGGGCAACTCCAGGCTACCGAAAGAGAGATCATGGTGCCCCCCGCAAGAGGTACAAAGACCAATCTAGGCAGCAGCTCTCTCAGGCAAATATTGCGGTCAATGAGTGGCAGCAGCTGGCTTGTAACAGAGACCACTAGAGACTGCTGATCTATAGAGCAGCCAAGAATTTTGAGGAATCCAGAAGAGCAACTGCTGAAGAGAAGAGGAGACACAGTAAGAATCCTACTACCCAAGTGCTGCGTCCCAGCTGTTCTCCTGTCCCTACTGCTCCAGAGTCTGCAAATCCAGAATTGGCCTCTACAGTCACCAATGATTGTGCTATCAATCCTGAGGATTGCTATTTTGAATGTGCCATGTATAAGATAAGATAAATCTTTATTTATCCTGAAGGAAATTATTGTTGCAAGGTTGCTCAGTCAGAAACATATACTTTAAAATACAAAATGTAAACATTGAGGTACAAAAAAATGTGCATTAAAAATTAACAGTGCAAGATACAGAAGTGCAAAGAAACCATATACTGAAGGAGGAGTTATAGACACAGAGAGAAAGGATCTCTTGTCGTGTTCAGTGGTGCACCTCGGTGGAATCAGTCTTTTACTAAAGGTGCTCCTCTGTTTGTCTAGTATGTCATGGATTGGGTGAGAGGAATTATCCATTATGCCCCATAGTTTCTGCAGCATCCTCCTCTCAGATACAATCATCAGGGAATCCAGTTCCATCCCTCAGAACAGAATCAGTCTTCCTGATGAACTTATCGATCTTCTTGGCATCAGCTGCTCTCACCCTGTTGCCCCAGCAGACTACAGAATAGAATAGAATACTGGCAACCATTGAGTTGTAGAGCATCTGCAGCATAGTACTGCAGATGTTGAATGACCAGAGCCTCCTCAGGAAGTTGACAGCTCTGTCCCTTCTTGTACAGAACCCCTGTACTTCCAGTCCACTCCAATTTATTACCCAGGTTAGTTCCCAGGTATTTGTAGTCCCAGATGACTTCCATATCCACTCCCTTGATGAAGATCACCTTGTTTTGCACCTCGGCCCCAAAGGAACGCTGTTTCATTTGGTTGTATCCATGTATACTTGAATGATAATTAAACTTGATTTGATAATAAATTTTAATGTAGCAAATAATATAAAGAAATAAAGGAATTTTTTAGTGCATGTCTATGGACCACTGAACATTGCAGGAATGAATGACAGATAAGAAACTGTTGAATACTAATGTTTATTAAAGTATAACAACAGTAAACTCTTCCCAGAACTGTACAAAACACCTTCAGGCCACTCCTATTAGGTCCTGGTCTCCATACTATTGGAAAAAAATACTATAAAATGGGGTAAGTGATTTGTGGATGTTGTCACGTTGGAGAATTATGGTACAAAGGGCAGCTCACTTAACTGGGCCTTCCGTGGTAGAAAAGAGACTGAGAGAATATTCCACTGAGTTGTACTCAATTACGAATGGTCTAGACAAGTTTAAAGAAAACTATTTCTCTTACCAGAGAGAGGATATAAAGTTAATTAGTGGAAGGATGAGAAGGAAGTTGAGGATATACTCTCCCAGTCAAAAAAGAGGTAGGGATCTGGAATGTCTGAAATGGTGATGGAGGAATAAAACAACCCTCACATTTAAAACATACATAGATGAATGCTTTAAACTGCAATATTATAGACCAAGAACTTGAAAGTGGGAGTAACTAAAATAGTTCCAGTTTTGGCACATAAACACTAGGGGTCAAATGGACTATTCTATTACTATAATACAATGACACTGTATTGTAGCTGACACTTAACTTCACCCTGTTAAGCTACAAAAGTACAATCAGAAACCTAGGTAGTTTGAGAAGCCAGCAAGAATTGTTGGAGAAATTAGAGGATGTTAAAGGAGTTTTCAACAGATTGCAGTGGATGTGGGGGATGATGACCATTTCTAATAAGTGTCTAACCACCTATCTTTGACACTCAGTGCAATATCATCATCATCATTAACTTCAACATCATCAGCATCCAGGGGATGCTGAATCCAGCTATTGCATCAGCTGCATAAACACTGTGGCTACAAAATCAAGTCAGAGGCTGATATATTGCAATGAGTAATTCATCTTCCGACTCCCCAAAGACTTTCGAACATCCATGAGCACTAATCAAGAATTTTAGAGAATATAGTGGATTCCGATTAACTGGGCCATCGGTTAATCAGAGCAGCTGCTTATAAGGGACAATTAATAAAGAAAAAAATCTAATCAAGAAAATTGCCATGATTCCCTTCATTTATTTGGGACACTATGCCATTTAATTGGGACAGAAGACTGTTTCTAACTAGTGTCAGTTATGTGACTTGTGTGAGTGTTAGACACTACACTGTGTTGAGAGTGAAGTTTTTAAATCATTGCGTGGGTTTGCGTTCAAAAAGCAATGATATTGGTCACTGATAATTTGCAAGAAATAAACATTACAATAATTCAGAACTATTTTGCTTACTGCGAATTCAACCATTCAGGCTTGGTTATGCCAGAAATGGCTTGGAATGAAAATGAAACAACTCACTACTTAATGAGTTAAGAACTGTGAAGAATTTGAAGGTATAGACAATCATCTTAAACGTTACAATGAAAATGAAGATTTGGAGGATGCAGTCATCAAAAGTATTGTATGAAGACAGTCATTATCTGCACAAGGTGGCCACACTGATTTTGTTTATTTTCAATCAATTAAAAGAACATGGTAGCATACACGAGATGAATTCTACTGTTGATAACTAAAAGGAACTAATACAGTTTTATAGTACTGTTGTACTATTGATAGTGTTCTAATATATTTTGTATTTTATTTAAATACATAATTTGTTCCTCAGTTAAATGGCAAATTGTACTTTTTTATACCTTTTGAACTATTTCCATGAAACTTTGGCCAATGGGGCCAAAATGTACTGGTTTCAATATGAACCAATCAACCAGAATCCACTGTATTATCCACTTGCTTGAATAAGTGCAGCTCCAACATCTGTCAAAAAACTGAATACCATCTAAAATAAAGCAGCTCAGTCAATTGGTGCCCTGTTACCACCATAAGCAGTTATTCCCTCCACTACCAGTGTGTATTGTACAGTGTGTACAGTTTACAGAATGTTCTGTGGATCTACAATGAACTTTGAGGATGGTACACAGAGTAATAACTTAACTAGCTGTTGCAACTACATTCCCAAGAAGAACATGGGCAACAGGGGCATGGGAACTACCTCCTGCAGGTATCCTCCTAGTCTATCCTGGCTTGGAAATACATTCCTGATCCTTCATTATCACTCCATCTGAATGCTGGAATTCCATATTTAAAACTCTGTGAGAGTTTCTTAACTAGAAGAACAGTAGCAGTTCAACATTCAGATCACTAACAGCTTCCTAGAGGCAATTACAGTAATAAATGCTGGCATTGCCAGTGATGCCCAGATCCTGAAAAACTAATAAAGAAAACCCACAACCTCTTGTAGGGTTCCCACAAATGACATTTAAGTATCCAGTGATCCTTGGGATAGCATTTCTGAGGTAGGCCCTCAAATTCCAGCTACAAAACTGTTTTTCAAAAGTGTTCAGGCTTCTGCTAGGTAGTACTTATCCTGCAAAGTTTACTCCAAATATTTATGATGGATACTACAATGAGTTCACAGTTTGAAATTTGTTTAGCAACAGTCGGAGGAAGTAGAAGAGCCTAAATGTGCTGTTAGGGTTTGCCGAATTACCTTAAATTCAACTGAGTTCGCTATTTTGGTGATTCATGACTCCAACAAGGAGGCAATTCATACCCAGATTTAAAAAAGGGTTTTCATAACTCTCATTCTTGGGATAATAAGAGGCAAATTACCATCATATTACACAAGTGCCCAGCAGTGACCATCTACAACCGTTCAAGCATTTCCCCATGATGCTCAGTGGAATTATTTTTACTTGTACTAAAAGAAGAATGTGAACTGTGAGGTGGAATCTTACCTCAACAATCTTGGTCAAGTTTATACTACTTAATCTTACATTGGAGCCAGATACCAGGAACTATGCAATTCTTTAATTTTTAATTATTCTTGTAAACATTGGCTTTATAAATACAGGTTTAGAGTACAAAACATTTTAAGTCACCAATTAAACCTCAGCCGGAGTACATTGTAAGGATATGGAGTTCTTGGATAAAGGGATAGGGACTTAAACTAGCAAGAATAATAAGTCAATTATTGATTTGATAAATATAGAAATGCAAGATACAGCAGATATTGGAATCTGGGCTGTCATGCCCCTCCACGGACTTTGGTTGTCCCACTGATTTCCTTGTCTCTTGTTTGATAAGTATGAATTGCTCTCCAAAGAGAAAAGAGGGTAAAAGAAATATTTCTTAAAAGTATTCAATATTAAAGGGAGTTTTGATAAATATAAATGTTTCTGTTGGCAAAAGAGATGAGAGGCCATAGATTTAAGATGATAATAAAAGAATCAATAGGAAAGTAAGGTAAGCTTTTTGCAAATCAAATCACCATGATATCAAATCTCCTATCTACAAAGGCAGTGAGATCAGACATAAAAACAACACTTAAAAGGAAAATGTATTAATATTTTAAGGGTGGGGGTGGGGTCTGTAGGATGTGGAAGGATGGAGAGTTGAAAAAAAATGTAATACTTTGTGAACATAAGAGATATTTGGGACCACTGAATAGCTTTTTTTTTTCTAAGAATAAGCACAGACATTTCCTATGAGTCCAGAAATCATTTTCATTTTCAATATATTAGATGTGACAGTGTAGTGCAAATATTCTTCTAAGGACTATCTTACCACTGACCACATATCTGTCATAGTGATCAAATAAAATTTGAAACCTGTTGACAACTGGAAAACAAAACTGTACAGAAAACATAAGAATTTCAGTCTTTTAGCCTGGGTTTAATTCAAACCCCAGGAGCAAGAGATATTTAACATTACTTAGTCCAGCAGTTTTCCACTATTGCAAATAAAATTAACTTTCATTAAATACTTAAACATACCTCAGTTTTATAAACACTAGACTGCTTAGTTTCTTCCATAAACTTTTTTTTCAAACTCTTATTCTATTAAGAGGAATGAATAAAATAATAAATATGAATGAGCAGAATAATAATACATGTTTTATGCTGAACAAAAGTTCAGGTAAAATTCATACACATGAAGCAAGGTAAAGGATTGTAGCAAGCACTTTCTGTTTGCCCATGAACATGAATATAAAGAAATACAATGAAAGGTGAAAAATTATTTTTGTGGGTCTGATGTGAAGCCTGATATAATGTTTGGACATGTTTTGGGAAGCTGCAAGGCACATGCCAACCAAATTTAGTCCTATACCTAGGGTCACTTTATTAACAAAAGCACAGCTTCTCTATATGTACTTATATTACAGTAAAACTCAACACGAGTACTGTCACAGAAAAGAATGACACAGAGTTATATGAAGAGGTTTTAGAGTAAACAGCCATAATTTTCTGTTCATTTATATGACATTGCTCACTACAATAGAGGTGATTTGGAAGTGGTCTGGAGAGGATTTCAGAGACAGTGAGGTTAATAAGGGTTGGAGGGGTTACAGAAACAGGTAGGTCTATAGAGGATGGAAGGGTTACGGAGACGGAGATCTTTTGGAATTGCAGACTGTTACAGAGAGAGGGAGGTCTACAGGAGTCAGGAGGGGGTTTCAGAGACACAGATGTCCATTGGGGTTCCAGACTGTTGCAGAGACTGGGAGGGCAATAGGATTGGAGGGGGTTACGAGACAGGGTGGTCTATTAGGGTTGCAGATTGTTACAGAGACTGGGAAGTGTATTGGGGTTGTAGACTGTTACAGAGAGAGGGAGCTTGATAGCGTCTGGAGGGGTTACAGAGACAGGGATGTCTGTTGTGGTTGGAAACTGCGTGGATCAGTACTTGGAGCTATGATGTGGTGGCCATTACAGAGACTTAGATGGCTCAGGGGCAAGAATGGTTACTGCAAGTGCTGGGTTTTAGGTGTTTCAGAAAGGGCGGGAGGGAGACAGAAGAGGTGGGGGCATGGCACTGTTGATCAGTGATAGCGTCACGGCTGCGGAAAAGGTGGATGTTATAGAGGGATTGTCTACGGAGTCTCTGTGGGTAGAGGTTAGGAACAGGAAGGGGTCAATAACTCTACTCTGTGTTTTTTACAGGCCGCCTAATAGTAACAGGGATATCAGGGAACAGATAGGGAAACAGATCCTGGAAAGGTGTAATAAAACAGTTGTTTTTTATGCAGAGAGTGGTGAGTGCATGGAATGGGCTGCCGGCAATGGTGGTGGAGATAGGGTCTTTTAAGAGACTTTTGTATAGGTACATGGAACTTAGAAAAATACAGGGCTATGGGTAACCCTAGTAATATCTAAGGTAGGGACATGTTCAGCACAACTTTGTGGGCCGAAGGGCCTGTATTGTGCTGTAGGTTTTCTATGTTTCTATGTTTCTAAATGCTAGCATTTGTTGCCTAAGTCTAATTTCCTTACAATTGGCGGTGATAAGCTGTACCAAATATGTTACTTCATAAGATGTTTGCTAACAATTGCAGTATGTTCATTTCCATTTGCATCTCTGTGCAGCTGCATGGCACGAGAGCTGGACAAAATTCAAGCAAGAATTGACAACGGGTGTAAGTAATTTTTATTTCTTAGAACAAAAGTCATATTATAACGATAGTTTGATTTTATTATCAAAACACCATACTAGCTTGTTTCAACTTAGCTTAATTTCTGTTAATAACTGATAAATAACATTTGCACCACGCAAGTACAGGCAATGACCATTAATAGGAAACAGTTAAACCACCTACCCTTGATATTCAATGGAATTATCATTGCCAAGTATTACCAATCAGCATCCTGAAAGAGGTACTACTGCTTAGGAACTTGGACAGTGTATCTGAACTGAACATTGTATTTACAGAAGCAGGTCAAGGGGCAGGACAGGTGGTAAGTGAATCATCTACTCTCAACCTTAAGACTTCTTACCAGGTACATGGGATAGGTCAGCAACATGACAGTCTCCATTTGCCTGCATGACTGCAATCTCAACTGTGTTTAAGGAGCTCGATGCTATCTAGGATGAAGCAATCTTTTCATTGGAAGCCCATCCATTACCCTAAAAACGCTCACTTTCCAGCACTGGTGTGCCATCCAACAGAGAAGACGAAGTTTAAAAACACATACTTCGATTAGATTATAAGAATATATAAATATGGGCAATCATTTATTACGTAAAATAATCTCATTTAATTAATTTGCATTAAGGATAGTAGGACAATTCATATGTCACAGCTGCACCAAAAGGGAGCTCTTGCACACCATGCACTCTTCTGTGATAAGTATTTATTACTCTAAAAGCTTTGTCTCAGTTATTGAACTAAAGACCGAGCTATAGTTAAGTGATAAATCATGATGTAGGAGAGTTATCTGGGAATTCTGTACAGTGGGGTAGGGATGTCACCCTAAAGATAGTGTTTCCTGATTTTGTCTGTGGTCATAAATGTAGCAATAAGAAAGAAGAGAATACCAAAACTCTAGAATGCTAGATGCACCGTTTGCAGCTGTTAGCTGGATTTGAGGTTTACTCAGTGGGTTTCAAGGAGAACAGAGGCTGCAGAGTGGATACATTTATTAACCAGAAGTCTCTCAGGATTAGAGAAGAAGATGCAGTAAGTGGGAGAAGGTCCTGTCACTGTGATACCTGTAGACATCAACTTTTATGGAGGGCATAGAATTAGTTACTGTATTGTCTGCTTGAGTATCTAGGCACTGAATAAAGGTACAGAATTTTGAAGGTAACTATCTCTGGAATATTACCTGAGGCAGTTGGGCAAATAAAACTGGAGAAATTAATGCATGGTTCTAAATTTGGTGTTACAAAAGTAGGTTCTGGCTTGTATGACACTGGAATAGTTAAGGTGCAAAGTTTTACAGCAAGGGATATGGAAATGATTTAACACTACATAGTGCAGGCAAAGAATCAACATTCCTCCATACAGCAGTTGAACGTCTATATATTTAAGGACATGCAAATGGTGTGGCAAGGCACGTGTTAAGATAATATGCAGGCAAGGATAGTTTCCAGACAATGTTCAGTCAAACGGAATGGTCTCTGAGAACATAGTTTCAATTTGCATAGCATGGGGCACCAGATCATTTGGGACAAGAGGACAAAGATACAAAGTGCACACTAATTATTGGACAAGTACTTTATTAATCCTAAGGTATTCTAAGGAATATCTGTCAGCTCATAACCTTCTCTAAGGTTATGGTAAGGGCTAGGGAGTTGTGGTCACTGTATCCAAAACGCTCACACACCAAGAGGTCTGACACCAGATCCAGCAAGGCCTCTCTTATCATTGGACTGTCTACAAATAGTGTCACGAAACTTCCTGGATATACCAAACAAACTCTACCCCATCTAAACCCTTTACAGTAAGGGGGTGCTAATCAATATGAGGGAAGTTGAAGCCACCCATGACAATAACCCTGTTATTTTTGTACCTTTCCAAAATCTGCCTCTCATTTGTTCCTCAGTGTCTCTGTTGGGTGATGGGGAGAGGGTGGGTCTATAGAATATTCATAAGAATATAAGAAATAGGAGGAATAGGCCATCTGGCCTGTCGAGTCTGCTCCTCCATTCAATAAGATCATGGCTGGTCTGGCCATGGACTCAACTCTACCTACCTGCCTTTTCCCCATAACCCTTAATTCCCCTACTATGCAAAAATCTATCCAACCTTGTCTTAAAATTATTTACTGAGGTAGTCTCCACTGCTTCATTGGGCAGAGAATTCCACAGATTCACCACCTTCTGGAAAAAGCAGTTCTTCCTCATCTCCATCCTAAATCTATTCCCCTGAAACTTGAGACTACATCCCCTAATTCTTGTCTCAACTATCAGTGGAAACAACTTTCCTGCCTCTATCTTATCTATCCCTTTCATAATTTCATATGTTTCTACAAGATCTCCTCTCATTCTTCTGAATTCCAGTGACTACAGTCTCAGGAGACTCAATCTCTCCTCATAGTCTAATCCCCTCACCTCTGGAATCAACCTGGTGAACTTGCTCTGCACTGCCTCCAAAGTCAGTATATCCTTCCTCGTAAGGAGACCAGAAATGCACACAGTACTCCAGGTGCGGCCTCACCAGCACCCTGTACAGTTGCAGCAAAACCTCCCTGCTCATAACTTCAATCCCTCTAGCAATGAAGGCCAACATTCCATTTCCCTTCTTGATAGCCTGCTGCACCAGCAAACCAACCTTTTGTGATTTATGCACAAGCATTCCCAAGTCACTCTGCACAACAGTATGCTGCAATTTTTTATCACTTAAATAATTTTAATAATAATAAATAATAATCTGCTCTTCTATTTTTCCTTTCAAAGTGGATGACCTCGCATTTACCAACGTTTTACTCCATCTGTCAGACCCTTGCCCACTCACTTAATCTGCAGACTATCCATATCTTCTGCACAAATGGCCTTTCCACTCAATTTAGTATAATCACAAACTTAGATACACTACACATCTTCCAGATCGTTAATGCACATCGACTCCTACGGCACACAGCTCACCACTGATTGCCAACCAGAGTAATACCCATGTATCCCAACTCTCTGCTTTCTATTAGTTAACTAATCCTCTATCTGTGCTAATACGTCACCCCTAACTCTATGCATCCTTATCTTATTGATAAGTCGTTTATGTGGCACCTTATCGAACACCTTCTGGAAATCCGAGTAAATAATGACCATCTGTTCTCCTCTATCCACTGCGCTCATTATATCCTGAAAGAACTCCAATAAGTTTGTCAAACAGGACCTGCCTTTGCTGAATCCATGCTGCGTATGCCTGATGGATCCATTTCTTTCCAGATGCCCCGCTACTTCTTCTTTAATGATAGCTTCAAGCAGTTTTCAAACTACAGATGTTAAACTAACTGACCTATGGTTACCTACCTTTTGACTACATTCTTTTTTGAACAGTGGCATAACATTTGACATCTTCCAATCCGCTAGGACCGGTCCAGAATCCAGAGAATTTTGGTAAATTATCACCAAAGCTTCTACTATAATAACTTCTGCCATTTCTTTCAGTACCCCGGGATGCATTCCATCAGGACCAGGGGACTTATCTATCCTCAGGCCCACAAGTCTGCTCAGCACTGCCTCTTTAGTGATAGCTATTGTATTGAGATTCTCACCTCTCACTGCATCCATAACATCTCCCTTCACCATGTGCTTCACCATGAAGACCAACACAAAATAGTCATTCAAAGCCTCTGCCATTTCCTGGTTACCCAATATCAATTTGTTCTTCTCGCCCTCCAAGGGACCTACATTTACTTTAGCCACACTTTTCTGCTTTATATAATTATAAAAACTTTTACTATCTGTTTTTATATTTTGTGCTAGTTTATTTTCATAAAATATCTTCGCTTTCTTTATTGCTCGCTTTGGGGTTCTTTGTTGCTTTATAAAGTCTTCCCAATCTTCCAGTTTTCCACTACTCTTGGTGACTTTGTACACACAAGCTTTTAGTTTGATGCCTTCTTTTATTTCCTTAGTTATCCAAGGCTGACTCTTCCCACCCTTACTGTCCTTGCTTTTAACTGAAATATGCTTTTGTTGAGCACCACAATAAATCTCTTTGAAAGCCTTCCACTGTTCCTCAAACATCCCACCATATTGCCTGTGTTTCCAGTCTACACTAGCCAAATCGTCCCTCATCTCATTGTAGTTTCCATTCTTTAAGCATAATACAGTGGTTTTTGATCAAACTATTGCAAACTCCATTTGTATGACAAACTCAGTCATACTGTGATCACTCTTTCCAAGAGGATCCCTAACTACAAGATCACTAATTTTACCTGTCTCATTGCACAGGACCAGATCTAAGATAGCATGTTCCTTTGTAGGTTCAGTAATATGCTGTTCAAGAAAACCATCATGGGTGCATTCTATGAAGTCCTCAAGACAGCCTCCACCAACTTGATTCACCCAGTCTATGTGCAAGTTAAAGTCCCCTATGATAACTGCTGTTCCATTCTCCTCATGATATTTCTCTGTTTATTACCTGTGCCACTGTAATGTTATTATTCAGTGCCCAATAGACAAATCCCACCAGTATTTTTTCCCTTTATTATTCCTAATCTCTACCCAGATGGATTCAACATTCTGCTACTTAGATTTTATATTGTCTCTATTGCCCTGATGCCATCTTTAATTAAGAGAACTACCCTACTTCCCTTACCTTCCTGCCTATCCTTCTGTATTACCTGATATCATTGGATATTTAATTCCCAATCCTCTCCATGCTGTAACCATGTTTCTGTAATGGCCACTAAATCATATCTCTTTCTACTGATTTGTGCAACAGTTCACTGATCTTACTTCGAATATTATGGGCATTCAGATAAACTGCCCTTACACTCAATGTGTTTTAAATATCTTGTTATCTTTTTCTCTTTTGCACTTGACCTTTGCTTCACTCCACTCTTACTTTTCTCGTTTTTATCTTCTGCTTTTAGTTTATCTTTATCCACAATTTTCTCTTTTTCTTTTACTTTATTCATACTTCTCCAATCTGTTGAACCCACCCCCTACTATTTAATTTGAATCCCTATCCATTGCCCTAGTTATGCAATTCGCTCAGATCCAGGTCCCATCACAGTCAGGTGGAGTTTGTCCCATTGGTACAACTTCTTCCTTCCCCAATACTGGTGCCAATTTCCCATGAATTCAAACTCACTTCTCCCACACCAATCCTTGTGCCACGCATTTAACTCTCTAATCTTTTTGACCCTATATCAATCTGCATGTGGCTCAGATAGGAATCCAGAGATTACCACCTTTTTGGTTCTGCTTTTTAATTTAGTCCTTAGTTGCTCAAATTTCCTCAGCAGAACCTCTTTCCTCATTCTATCCATGTTGTTGGCACCCACATGAACCATAACAACTGGATCTTTACCCTCTCACTGCAAATTCCTCTGCAGGTCAAACAAGATGTCCCGAACCTGAGCACCAGGCAGGCAACACAGCCTTCGAGACGCTCTATAGTCACGACAGAGAACTCTGTCTATTCCCCTGACTATACTATCCCCCAAATACCACTCTATTTCTCTTGTCTCCACCCTCTTGAATGGCTTCCTGAACTACAGTGCCACAGTTAGGTTGCTCATCTTTCCTACAGCCCCTACTCTCATCCACATAGGGACCAGCTTAAAGGCTGAGGCTCCTCCAGCACTATCTATTGGATCTGCCTGCCTCCCTCACAGTCACACCCTCTTGTCCCTGACCACAGTCTGAATTTGAGACAGCTTATCTAATAGGTATGACTACCTCCTGAAACAGAGAATACAGGTAACTCTTCCTATCCCTGATGTGCCGCAGTGTTTGAAGCTCAGATTCCAGATTGTTAACTTTGAGCCTGAGTTCCTCAAGCAGCTAGCACTTGCTGCAGATGTAGTCACCAGGAACCACAATAGGGTCCACCAGCTCCCACATTATGCAGCTACAGCACATCACTTGATTTGATTAGCTTTAGTTTAGTGACTTCTTGTTCAACCACTCCAAAAGCCTTACCTACTACTCACCTGTGCCTCCCGGCCAAAACCTCTTGAGCCAAAGCCTCAAGTTCCCACTCCTACACTGGTCCACTCACACAATGGCCATTCCGCTTTGACCCTGCTTTACTTTTATTTGCTCCTGCTAATAAATCGCATATCAATTTGTCTGCCACTAACGCACTGAGCCTGCAAAACACTCCTTTATTAAACTCTTCTCCCCGACTTGTGCAAAGTTTTCTCTCTCTGTGAATCGACTGGTCCACCGCTAATCCCAATCAATTAGTCCACTGCTAATGCCAATCTCAATAGAATAATTGTTCCTCTTATGTTTCTGACTTCCACCCACACTGATGCAGTAAACAATCTCTCCACAATGCCATCCCTTTCTGCAGCTGTGATACTATTCCTGATTAGTTATGCCAATCCCCCATCTCTTTACCACCCACCCCCACACCTTTTGAAATCCCTTACTAACCAACAGCCATTCCTGCTCTTGTGACAGCCAAGTATATGTAATGGCCAAAACGTCGTAGTTCCATGCTCTAAGTCTATTATTCATTATCGTTTATCATCATCGTACTGTGAATGGTGATTTGATTATGCAGATAATGAACCCTAACAAAAGAATAAAAACACATAAAAACCACCCAGAAGCAGACTGTTCTGCTATTACTTCTTTTTCCACCTGTTATTAGCAGTTAATATAGAACGTAGAACAATACAGTACAGCAAAAGGCCCTTCAGATCACCATAGGTAAGCTAACCATGATGCCAATCCTGTCTGTCTGCACATGATCAGTATGCCTCTACTCCTTGCCTGTACCTGTCTCGTTGCCTGTCAAATGCAGCTTTTATATCTGCTTCTACCAGCCCTCACATCCAGGACATTCAGGCACCTGCCACACTTTGTGTAAATAAAAAACTTGCCTTCAACATCTTTGAATACTACTCCTCTTGTCATTGCCAATAATAAAATAACTAGAATAACTAGGACTAGAACACATGCATTCTTATGACTAAAACATATTTTTATTTTACTTGTGCATAAGGAGAACAGCATGGCCCATGTCACCCACAATGTTCTGAAGGCTGATCAGAAAACTGCTATTTTCATACAGAATTGCTTTATCAGTTATGGATATTGGTAAATTGTAGATGCTTGAATTCCTTACTTTCAAAATCAATCATTATTCACAATAGAGATGTTTAAAGTCATGATGATACTTTGAAGTTATTAAAGCAATTGTCCCTTAGTTGTTGGGTATATTTCACATCCTCATGTTATTCCTATCTCATCTGTCTCTGTCACATCAAATTGTAAAGGGAAACAATATTCTTCTAGGTTGATTACACATTGCCTCAGTCATTCTCACCTGTCGTCTGCAGTAAGCAAGATTTGCTCTGGCAATCTCACTTCAAAGGTTTTCCTTGTGTGGGTTTGACTATGCACCTCTGCAGTCATCGTCAACTTGATGTTGTCTTTAACCCTTGCCTTACCACAACTTCCACACTCTCACCTTAAACCTATGTCCTCTAGTATTTGCAATTCAGTCCTAGGAAGACTTGATCTACCCTATTTTTCTATCCATTTCTCTCATAATTTTATACATCTGTTTGTTCACCCTTCAGCCTCCAATACTCCAGAGAAAACAATCTAAGCTTGTTTAACTTCTCCTTATAACTACTTATAACTTATAAGTACTTATAACTACTTATAACTTCTCCATCCAATCCGGGCAACATCCAGGTGAATTTCTTCTGCACACTCTCTAAAGCCTTCTATCTTAATGTGGCCACCAGACTGCACATAATACTCCAACTCACACTTGTCCAAATTAAAAAGAATCTGCTATTCTCTGTCTACCCTTGTCCATCAGTTTCATTAGTTCTTCAAAGAACTCAATCAATTTTATGAGACTGGAACTGTCCCACACAATGCCTGCTAACTTTCCCTTGATATGTCACATTTTTCTAAATGTGAATAAGTACTGTCCATAAGAATCACCTCCAATAATTTCCCTACTACTGTTGACAATTATAAACTCACTGGTTTAGAAGTTCATCAAATTTTTCCTTTGTCCTTCTGAAACAAAGGAACACCGTTGGCTACAGTTCAGTCTGGTGGGACCTCACCTGTAGCTTAAGATGATTCAAAGATCACAATCAAGGCCTCAGAAATCTCCTTTCTTTCCTCTCGTAGTGTCCACCTCAATGTCTTCCAAGGAATCAAATACCTCTTACTTAATATCAACATGTCCTAGTTTTTCAACGTAAGTCAATTGACAAATTACATCAAATATAGAATCTCAAACTATGCCTTCAAACAGTTACAAACAAGAGAAAATCTACAGATGCTGGAAATCTAAGCAACACCCACAAACTCCAAGGAACTCAGCAGGCCAGGCAGCATCTATGGAAAAGATAATAGTCGATGTTTTGGGTGAGAGTCTTCCTCAGGACTAGAGAAAAAAAAATGAGGAGTCAGAGTTAGAAGGTGGGGGGAGGGAAGGAAGAAACACAAGGTGATGGGTGAAACCAGGGGAGGGGAGGTAAAGAGCTGGGAAGTTGATTAGTGAAAGAGATACAGGGCCAGAGAAGGGGGAAATCTAATAGGAGAGCACAGAAGACCATGGAAAAAAGACAAGGGGAGGAGCACCAGAGAGTACAGGCAAGGAAATAAGGTAAGAGAGGGAAAAGGGGAGGGGAATGGTGAAGGGAGAGGGGTGGTGGTGGTGGCCATTAACAGAAGTTCAAGAAATCAATGTTCATGCCATCAGGTTGGAAGCTACTCAGATGGAATATAAAGTGTTGCTTCTCTAACCTGTGTAGCCTCATTGCAGCAGTAGAGGAGGCCATGGAATGACATGTTGGAATAGGAATGGTAAATGTAATTAAAATGGGTGGCCACTGGGAGATCCCCAATTTTCTGGCAGTTGGAATGTAGGTGCACAGCAAAGCAGTCTCCCAATCCACATCAGGTCTCACTGATATATAGGCGGCCCACCAGGAGCACCACATACAGTAGATGACCCCAACAGACACACAGGTGAAGTGTCGCCTCACCTGGAATAACAGTTTGGGGACCTGAATGGTAGTGAGGGAGGAGGTATAGGAGCAGGTGTAGCAATTGTTTCACTTTCAAGGATAAGTGCCAGGAGGGAGATCAGTTGGGTGGGACAAATGGATAAGGGAATCACGTAGGGAGCGATCCCTGAGGAAAGCAGGATGTGGGGGGGGGGGGGGGAGATGGGTTTCGTTGTGGGATCCCATTGGAGATGCTGGAACTTATAGAGAATTGTGTGCAGGATGTGGAGGCTGGTGGGATGGTAGGCGAGGATGAAAGGAACCCTATCTCTGGTGGGGAGGCAGGAGGATGGGGTGAGGGCAGACCTGCGTGAAATGGAAGAGATGCAGCTGACGGCAGCGTTGATGGTGGAGGAAGGGAAGCCCCTTTCTTTGAAGAGGGAGGACATCTCTCTAGTACTGGAATGTAAAACCTCATCCTGAGAGCAGATGTGGTGGAAACGGAGGAATTAAGAGAAGAGATGGCGTTTTTACAAGTACTCCAGGTAGCTGTGAGAGTCCGTGGGTTTATAGTACACATCAGTAGATAAGTTCCAGACATAGAATCAGTGATTAAGAAAGGGAAGGGAGGTATCAGAAATGGACCAGGTAGATTTGAGAGCAGGGTGGAAGTTGAAGGCAAAGTTGATGAAGACAAGCTCCATATGGCTGCAGGAAACAGCACCAATGAAATCGTAGACGTAGTGTAGGAAAAGTTGGGAAGTGACATCAGACACCGGTTTGGGACATAGACTGTTCCACTTAGGCAACAAACAGGCAGGCGTAGCTGGGACCCATGCGAGTGTCCACGGCTACACCTTTTGCTTGAAGGAAGTGGGAGGAGATGAAGGAGAAATTATTGAGATTGAGGTCAAGTTCTGCCAGACAGATCGAGGCCCTGAATGGTAGCAAGGGAGGTGGTATAGGGGTAGGTATAGCACTTGTTTCACTTGCAAGGGTAAGTGCCAAGAGGGAGTTCAGTGTGGTGGGATGAATGGGCAAGGGAGTCGCATAGGGTGCGATCCCTGCGGAAAGCAGAAAGTTGGGGGTAGGGTAAGAAACGTGCTTGGTGGTGGGATCCTACTGGAGATGGCAGTAAGTTATGGAGAATTATGTGCTGGATGCAGAGGCTGGTGGGGTGGTAAGTGAGGACAAGAGGAAACCTATCCCTGGTGGGGTGGTAAGTGAGGACAAGAGGAAACCTATCCCTGGTGGGGTGGCGGGAGGATGGGGTGAGGGTAGACATGTGCGAAATGGAGGTTGATGGTGGAGAAAGGGAAGCCCCTTTCCTTGAAGGAGGACGACATCTCCTTTGTTCTGAAATGAAAAGCCTCATCCTGAGAGCAGATGTGGCAGAGATAGAGAAATTGAGAGAAGGAATGAAAAGCTTCATCCTGGGAGCAGATGCAGTGGAGACAGAGGAATTGAGAGAAGGAATGAAAAGCTTTATCCTTCAAACAGTTCAGTAATTGAATACTAATGTTTTTCACCTTTGATGGAACAATCTGAAATGCTCCAGATTAACATCTGAACCTGTGGGGAAGAGGGATCTCAGTGTGTTCAACTAATGTAGTTTGAGTAGCTGTTCTTTACATTGCACGTAGGGAAAGATAGTCAGTAAAGGTTGGTCTATAGGTAAGCAATCATCAGTTTTCAAAGGAGTGAAGTTGAAATGAACATTGGGCATTTGTCTATTGTTGGCTTTATATGGGAATGTTTAATGCTGGTAAAAATGTTCCTTACACTAATAAATATTCCAGTGGCAATTAGTCAATTCCCCACAGGGTGCAAGGAGGTGCAGAAAAGCTGACATAATTGCTCTACACTAGGTTAAACCCATTTTTAACTGCACCCCATTTAAAAAAAACTGTACATATGTAGAATTTCCTAGGACTATATTCCTCACACAACTATGTTATATATTTTTGAGTTCTATACCTCTTGATTCAGTTCTTCAGCAGAGATGTTCTTATTTTCCAGTTGTTTTTTCAAAGAGTTCAGCTAGATAAACAAAAGCCATCAATTAAACAATAATGCATGGAACAAATTAAAAATAAGAGACTAATAAATTGTTTTTTAGATTAAGTAAGTTTTTAAATATTTTACTCTGGTATCTCATGAGAACTATACCAGAGAACTTTAATAGAGAGTGAGAAAATATTTGCTTGATTACTTTTGGTAAGGTTGCATTAATTCTGCATGGCACTCAATATAGTGTCCCAAGCAAGAAAGCTCGATAGCGCCTCAACTAAAGAAATCTGGCATGTCACCTTTGACCTCACTTTTTTTTTCAGTTGATGTACTGTAGAAAGTAACTTATCCAGATGCATCATGGCTTGGTGTGACAACAAGAAACTGCAGAGAGTTGTAGACACAGATTTAGATGTATTTATCACATGTACATTGAAACATGTAGCGTGTCGTTTGTGTTAATAGCTAACACACCTAAGAATGTACTGGGGATAGTGTGCAAATGACAACACACTTTCTGGTGGCAACATAACTCAGCACATTACAGAAACCAGATTAGTCCGTTGCCTTATTGAAACAGCCAGCATAATCAAAATTCGCATGCCAATCCAGACATTCTCTTTTTCTCTCCTATCAGGCTGAAGATAGAGAAGCCTGAAAGCACGTACCACCAGGATCAAGGATGGTTTCTATCACACTGTTATAAAGCTATCAAATGGTTCCCTAGTATGATAAAATGGACTCACAACCTCTCAATCCACCTCATTATGACCTTTGATTTGATTTCTCTACCTGTACTGCACTTTCTATAGTTTTCTGCTATTGTTTTATCTTGTACTACCTCAATGTACTGTTGTAATGAATTGATTTGTATGAATGCTACACAAAACAAGCTTTTCATTGTACCTAGGTACATGTGGTAATAATAAACCAATATACCAATTTACCATTTTAACATCACTCATATTCTTTTGCTACTTTTCAGATTCTTTTTAATTTTCTTCCATTCCTCTTAACTTTTATTTCCATATTTCAATTGTTTTCATTTCTTTCTGCATCTTTTCATTGTATTCAGGTGACAGAAGGTAGACGCTGTGCTTGGGATCGCCATCATGTCGGTCGGCAGACTTAGTCTTACATCACACATATATACTTAACAGTAAAAAATTATTATTTACCATTAATATAATTAAAATACCATGTGTTCAGGTTAACAAAAGCAGCACAGCAGCATCGAGAGAATATCTGAATTGGCAATTAACAACAAACAACAGCAAGCTTTCAGTCTCCACCTACATGCCATGTTTTGAGTAAAAGGTTACAGTACAATTGTATCTGTATTTTACTTTTTTAAAGTTAATTTAAGGTATAAAAACAATCAGGATTGTAGACTTGTTCAGGTATTAGATATTCATCAGCAATGATCCTAACAAACTCAATTAATTTCTCTCCTGTTTTCTGCAGAAGCTTTCAAAATTTAATGCCATTGCCTTTCCTTTTCTGCAACCAGCTTCTGAATTTTCATAACTACCTTCAATTTCCAGTTTGTTGTGATAGCTCTTTGCTCATTTCATGATCAGCACACCATTAAATGGCATATGTTCCCGCCAATGCTGATAAATCGACTCTTTCAATGCATGATCAAGATACTCATTAATTTATGTTCATTACATAAATGAGGTCACTTCTCAGAGCTTTCAGTGGTGTGCAGAGACCCTTGTACATCTCCTGGGAACCTTCCCAGCACTTTGTGGGATTTTCCATTTGTGATGTTATGTCAGCATTCAAAAATATTTCGGATTTCAGAATTTCAGATAAGGGGAACTCAACCTGCAGAACTATTCCTTCAATGGGACTGATCAAAATAGACCTTTCTAAGAATGCTCCACAATATCAGTTGATTTCTTAATGCAAAACTGGTGAATTCTGCTGTATGCACATAGATTTCTGTTATCAGCTCAAAGAAACTGCTCTTGAAATAAATCTAGGTAACAGACAGGGAGTTCACTGATAGTGAAAGAGAAAAATATCATTCAGGTGACAAGTAAATTTAAAGGCAAGAAGTAAATTTTATTTCAATAAATTAGAGAGTGAAAAAGACATGTCAGAATGGGGGGGGGGGGGGTTAGTATTCACCTTAAGGCTTCAGGTTATTAGATCATTGGGATCACTTGTGGCAGAGTAACAACCTGTACAAAAGTGACAGGTTGCACCTGAACCCAAAGGGGACCAATATTCTTATAGACAGGATTGTTAGAACTGTTGGGGAGGGTTTAAACTAATTTGGTAGGGGTATGGGAACTGGAGTGAAGGCACTCAGGATTGGACAGATGGTAAAAAAGCAAAGATAATATGCAGTCAGTCTGCCAGGAAGGGCAGGCAGATGACAGGAGAAAATTGCAGCCAACAGGGTGAGTATCATTGCATTAGGGATGCAGAATCAAAAAGGGTAGAAAACAGTACTCAAAGTGTTATATCTCAATGCACGGAGTATAAGAAATAAGGTGGATGATCTTGCTGTACTTGATTGTCAGGTATGATGTTGTGGCTATCACTAAATCGTGGCTGAAGGATGGTTGTAGTTGGGAGCTAAATCTCAAAGGTTACACATTGTATCAGAGGGATAAGAAGATAGGCAGAGGAGGTGGTCTGGTTCTGCTGGTACAAAAAGGCATCAAATCATTAGAAAGATATGACATAAGGTCGTAAGATGTTCAACTTTTGCATGTTGAGTCAAGAAACTACAAGGGTAAAAGGACCCTGATGGCAGTTATATACAAGCTCATGATTCAGTCATTTGGCAGACTGAAAGAGCCAAATGGCCTAATTTTGCTCCTATGTCTTATGGAAGAAAGTGGGAAAAAGGAAAAAAAATCTGAATCTTTTACCACATTTGTAAAGAATTTGGTTGGAAAATGAGTGTGCATAAGCTTTGTGCTAAATGATAAAGTCAGGTCTTTATATATTAATTCACAGAATGTGACATTGAAGGCATGCCCAGTGCATCTGTAATGGGAAGTTGGATATGAAGCCCCATTCTTAACTTACTACAGGTATTATGAAGGTGTTCCCTGTCCTGCAAGGGAAATAAGTGGGGGAATGGGATTGCTCTAAAGCAGGCATAGATTCAGTTTGCTGAACTGTCCCCTTCTATGTGATAAGAAAATTTATGATAATAAGATCTAGGACTCAGAATGTATAAGGCAAGGAAAGAATAGGATTGGCATGCTGAGGTTGTGGCATAACTGCAGGGATGCAAAAACTGCTGAAGACCACGTGCTTATATGTAATAGAAATTGTCTCAGGTTTAGGTATTTGTTTCGATTTGTTCAATGCCATAAACAGGAGGATGTGACAATCAGTTGAAAAAGGTATTGAATACCTAATACAGTGATACAGGAAACTAAAGCTAGATGACCTACAGTGCAATCAGGAGAATGAGGAGGAAATAAATAAGATCTACAGGAGGTAGTCATCCTTCAGTTGCAGGAGGCAAGTAACTGAGTAATTGTTAGGAGAGGAAAAGGGAATAGGCAGAGACTACAGAGTAGCCTTGTGGCAGTTCCCCTCAATATAAAGTATACTGCTTTGGATACAGCTGGGTGGGGGAATGATCTACCAGGGAAAGCTGCAGCAACCAAGTCTCTGACACTGAATCTAGCTCTTTGGCTCAGAAGGGAAGGGGGAAGCAAAGAAGTGCAGTGGTGATAGGAGATTCAATAGTTAGGGAAGCAGACAGAAGATTCTGTGAAGGTGAAAGAGATAACTGGATAGTATGTCGCTTCCCAGGTGCCAGGGTCAGGGACATCTTGGATTAGTCCACAGCATTCTAAATGGGGAGGCTGAGCAATCAAAAGTCATGATACATATTAGATATAGAATGGAAAAGGGGAGAATATAGGGAGCTAGGTTGGAAGCTGAAAAGAACCTCAGGGGTAGTAATCCATGGATTGCTGCCTGACCATTCATCAGTGAGGGTAAGAATAGGATGATTTGACAGATGAATGCATGGCTGAGGAATGGGTGCGTGGACGGGGTTTCAGGTTTGTGGTACATTGGGATCTTACTGAGGAAGGTATGACCTATACTAAAAAGACAGGTGAGATCTGAACTTGAGTGGGGCCGATATCCTTGTGGCCATCTTTGGTTGATGGTGAGGGTATAAGCTGACTTGGAAGAGGAATAGAACCAGAGTGATAGGTCAGAGGATGTGGCAGTTATGGAGTCTATGAGGAAAGTGATCACAATTCTATCTCCTTTACCATAGCATTGGAAAGGGATAGGAACAGACAAGTTATGAAAGCATTTAATTGGAGTAAAGGGAAATATGAGGCTATCAGGCAGGAACTGGGAAGCATAAATTGGGAACAGATGTTCTCAGGAAAATGTACAGAAGAAATGTGACAAATGTTCAGAGGATATTTGCATGGAGTTCTGCATAGGTACATTCCAATGAGACAGGGAAAGGATGGTAGGGTACAGGAACCATGGTGTACAAAGGCTGTTGTAAATCTAGTCAAGAAGAAAAGAAGAGCTTACAAAAGGTTCAAAAAACTAGGTAATGATAGAGATCTAGAAGTTTATAAGGCTAGCAGGAAGGAGTTTAAGAAAGAAATTAGGAGAGCCAGAAGGGGCCATGAGAAGGGCTTGGCAGACAGGATTAATGAAAACCCCAAGGCATTCTACAAGTATGTGAAGGGCAAGAGGATAAGACGTGAGAGAATAGGACCAATCAAGTGTGACAGTGGTAAAGTGTGTATGGAACCGGAAGAGATAGCAGAAGTACCTAATGAATACTTTGCTTCAGTATTCACTACAGTAAAGAATCTTGGTGATTGTAGGGATAACTTACAGTGGACTGAAAAGCTTGAGCATGTTGATATTAAGAAAGAGGATGTGCAGGAGCTCTTGGAAAGCATCAAGTTGGATAAGTCACTGGGACTGGATGAGATGTACCTGTGGCTACTGTGGGAGCCGAGGGAGAAGATTGTTGAGCCTCTGGCAATGATCTTTGCATCATCAGTGGGGGCAGGAGAGGTTTTGGAGGATTGGAGGGTTGCAGATGTTGGTCCTTTATTCAAGAAAGGGAGTAGAGATAGCACAGGAAATTATAGACCAGTGAGTCTTACTTCAGTGGTTGGTAAGTTGATCGCGAAGATTCTGAGAGGCAGGACTTATGAACACTTGGAGAGGCATAATATGATTAGGAACAGTCAGCATGGCTTTGTGAAAGGCAGGTCAGTCATGGGATCCAAGGGGACATTGCTTTGAGGATCCAACGATAGAAGGCAAAGAGTCGTTGTAGACTGGTCATATTCTGCATGGAGGTCGCTGACCAGTGGTGTGCCTCAGGGATCTTTCTAGGACCCCTACTCTTTGTGATGTTTATAAATGACCTGGATGAGGAAGTGGAGGGACGGGTTAGTAAATTTGTTGATGACACAAAGGTTAGGGTGTTGTGGATAGTGTGGAGGGCTGTCAGAAATTACAGCGGGACATTGATAGGATGCAAAACTGGGCTGAGAAGTGGCAGGTGGAGTTCAACCCAGATAAGTGTGAGGTCATTCATCTTGGTAGCTCAAATATGATGGCAGAATATACTATTAATGGAAAGACTCTTAGCAGTGTGGAGAATCAGAGAGATCTACTGCGCAGGTTGACTCTGTGGTTAAGAAGGCATATGGCCTTCATCAATTCTGGGATTGAGTTTAGGAGCTGAGAGGTAATGTTGCAGCTATATAGGACCCTGGTCAGACCCCACTTGGAGTACTGTGCTCATTTTTGGTTGCCTCACTACAGGAAGGACGTAGAAACCATAGAAAGGGTGCAGAGGAGATTTACAAGGATGTTGCCTGGATTGGGGAGTATGCCTTATGAGAATAAGTTGAGTGAACTTGGCCTTTTTTCCTTGGAGCAACGGAGGATGAAAGGTGACTTGATAGAGGTGTATAAGATGATGAGAGGCAATGATCGTGTGAATAGTCAGAGGCTTTTTCCCAGGGCTGAAATGGCTAGCACAAGAGGTCACAGTTTTAAGGTGCTTGGAAGTAGGTACAGAGGAGATGTCAGGGGTAAGTTTTTATGCAGAGTGGTGAGTGCGTGGAATGGGCTGCCAGTGACGGTGGTGGAGGGAGATATGATAGGGTCTTTTGAGAGACTCCTGGACAGGTACATGGAGCTCAGAAAAATAGAGGGCTATGGGTAACCCTAGCAAATTTCTAAGGAAAGGACATGTTCGGCATAGCTTTGTGGGCCAAAGGGCCTGTATTGTGTTGTAGGTTTTCTATATTTCTATGAAAGATAGGCAATCGATAGGGCAAAATTGCAGTCAGTGGGATGGGTTGAAATGTGTTTATTTTACTGCACAAGTATCTGGAACAAGAGTGATGAACTTAGGGCATTGGTCAGTGCATGGAACTACGATATTCTACAAGGGCAAGAATGGCTGTTGGGTGTTCCAACATTTAGATGCTCCAAAAGAGACAGAGAGGGAAGTAAAAGAGGTGGGGAAGGGGCATTGCTAAACAGCTGCAGAAAGGGAAAACATCATGGAGGGATTGTCTACTGAGCAGTGTGGGTGGAAGTCAGAAAGACAGAAAGAGGAAGGGAGCAATCACTCTATTGGGAGTATTCTATAGACCCCCCCCCCCCCCACTATTAACAATAGAAACACTGAAGAATAGATTAGGAGGCAGATTTTGGAAAGGTGTCATGGGGGATTTTATCTTCCCTAATATTTATTGGCATCTCCTTAGTGCAAAGGACTCAGATGGTACGGAATTTATTAGGTGTAACCTCCAATATGTAGACAGGCCAACTGGTGCTTAGCAGTGAACCAGGTCAGCTGTCAGATCTCTCAGTGGGACAGCATGTAAGAGACAATGACCACAGGATGGAAATAGCTAATACAAGGATGCATCATTTTAATAGGAGGAATGTAGGTGGGATGTCAGAGGTAAAGACTTTACACAGAGAGTGAAGCACTCTGCTGGGGTGGTATAGGCAGATACATTAGGGACATTTTGATAAATCTTAGATAGGTATATGGATGATAGAAAAATGGAGGGCTATGTAGGAGGGATCTTAGAGTAGGTTAAAATGTTGGCACAACATCTTGGACAAAAGAGCCTGTACTGTGCTGTATTGTTCTATGTTGTTCTGAACTGTCAGATTACTTGTCTGACATATATCTCTGCCTGAGCAGAAATGATCTTATTTAAATACTGTATAGAGAAAGCTTAAGTCTGTGTTTATATCTAACATAAAGTTTAGTCTCTGCTCACTGATTTCTTCAGTCTCTGGCATCATTCAGAAATGGATCAAGTTGTGGTCAATTTTGGAGTCATAACAAACTCAAAATGAACCGTGGCCACATAGCTATACTATCGCTATTTTCAATTTTCTTTTATAAAAAATATCCAACTCAACATTCCCTCAATTTATATGCTGCTTTAACTTTCATCCATTATTTTGTATACCTGTACTTGATATCCGATGTACTCCTAGCTATCTGCTCTCTTTTTAGCCAATCATATGGTAAAATTCAGATGGTTTCCATTTATGTTCCTATGGGAGGCAGAGGGATTGATTGACAGGTGAGACATGGAAGTAGGTACACCTAAGATGCAGGACACAGATAACTGGGTGACCATAAGGATGGAGAAAGGGATAGGCAGCCAGTGTAAAGCCACAGTGATCAGGTCTCTGGTACTGAGTCTGGCTCTGTGGTTCAGAAGGGAAGGAGGAAGAAGAGGTGAGCTGCAGATATAGAGGATTTATTGGTTAGGGGAACAGATAGGGGGTTCAATGGATAATTTACTACATGGCTAAGAAGATGGTGCATGAGGAAGGGCTTCAGATTTTTGGACTATTGGGCCCCTTCAAGGTTGGCACTGAACTGGAGGGGACCAATAGCCTTGTGGAAAGGTTTCCCAGTGTTGCTGCTCTGGCGGGTTTAAACTGCAGTTGCAAGGGAATGTGAACCAGAGTGCCAAAGAAGCTAATGTAGTACTGTAGTTGTGGGAAAGTAGATGTTAGACCTACATACAAAGACAGGAATCAAAAGGTTGAGCATGGTGGGACTAACTTTCTGAGTAGTTGTAGGTAAGGCAGATGAGCTTAGAGCATGGATCAACAGTTGAAATTATGATATTGTAGCCATTGTTGAGACTTCTTTGCAGGAGGGGCAGAACTAACAGCTCAATATTCCAGGGTTCTGTTGCTTTAGACCTAACAGAGGGGAAGGTATTAAAGGAAGAAGGGTTTACTCATCAGGAAAAAGTCAGTGCTCATCTACTAACACTAAATGAGCAGAAATGAGCAGTAAGAAAGGAATGACCACATTAATGGGATTATATTATAGACCACCCAATAGTCAGCAGGATTTAGAGGAAGACGTTTATAGACAGATTGCAGACAGTTCTAAGGAATGTAAGGTTGTGATAGTAGATGTTTTTGAGGGATAATGAGGACCTGGTTAGGAAGAAGGTGGTGCATAGTAGGTATAAGCAACAAGGAACAAATGAGGTACTTGAGGAGGGTAAGACATGCAAGAGGACACTTAAGAGGGAATTCAGGAGGCTAAAGAAAACATAAGATGGCTCTGGCAGACCAGGTGAAGGAAAATAACTGGGGCTTCTACAGATATATTGAGAAAAACAATAGGAAGGAACAAAACTGGTCCTCTTGAAAGTCAGAGTGGTAATCTATGTATGGTGCCAAAAGAGATGGTGAAGATCTTGAATGGACTTTTTGCATCTATATTTACTTAAAAGAGTCTATAGAACTGAGGTAAAATAGCAGCAAGTCCATGAACACATGCAGATTGCAGATGAAATGCTTGCTGTCTTGAGGCAAATTAGGATAAATTCCCAGGGCCTGACAAGGTGTCCCCTCAGAGCTTATGGAAGGCTCATGCAGAAACAGCAGGAGCTGTAGCAGAGGTATTTAAAGAGTCCTTAGCCACAGGTGAAGTGCTGGAGAATTGTAGAAGTGCTAATGTTGTTAGGCTGTTTAAGAAATGCTCTAAGAAAAGTCAGGAAATTATAGGCTGGTGAGCCTGACACCATTAGTGGGTAAATTATTGGAAGGTATTCTAAGGGACCAGTTACTTAAGTATTTGGATAGACAGGAACATATTAGGGATAGTCAACATGACTTTGTGCTTGGTAGGTCATATTTAACCAATATAATAAGACTGTTTTGAGGTGTTTACCAGGAAAATTGAAGGAAAGCCAATGGATGTTGTTTATAAGGACTTTGGCAAGTCGTTTGACAAGGTCATGGATGGGAGATTGATCAGGAAGGATGAGTTGCTTGGAATTGAAGTTAAGGTGGTTAAGTGGATTCAGCATTGACTTCATGGGAGAAGTTAGAAATGCTAGCAGATGGTTGCCTCTCTAATGGGAAGCCTGTAACTAGTGGTGTGCCACAGCTATCAGTGCAGGGTCTGTTGTTGTTTGCCATTTATATCAAAGATCTGGATGATAATATGGTGAACTGGATGAACAGAATTGAGGTTGATGGCAAGATTAGGGGTGTAGTGGACAGCGAGCGCAGTGGGATCTGGGCCAGCTGGAAAAATGGGCTGAAAAATGGCAGATGGAATTTAATGTAGACAAGTGTGAGGTGTGCATTTTGGGAGGACAAAAGAGGGGGGACTTAACAGTCAATTGTGGGGCTCTGAGGAGTGAGGTAAAACAGTGGGATCTAGGAACACAGATCCATAATTCACTGAAAGTGGTGTCACAAGTAGATAAGGTTGTGAAGAGAGCTTTTGCCACATGGCTTTCCTAAATCAAAGCATTGACTACAGGAGTTAGAATATTATGTTGTGTAAGATGTTGGTGAGGCCTAATTTGGGGTAATGTGTGCAGTTCTGGTCACCTACCTACAGAAAAGGTATCAAAAAATTGAAAAAGCAAAGGGAAAATTTATAAGGATGTAGCTGGTACTTGAGGACTTGAGTTGTAGAGAAAGGTTAAATAGGTTAGGATTTTATTCCCTGGAGCATAGACAAATGAGGGGAGATTTGATAGGGGTATACAAAATTATGAGGAACATCGGTAAGGTTAATGCAAGCAAGTTTTTCCATTGAGATGAGGTGAAACTAGAACTAGAGGGTATGAGTTAAGGGTAAAAGGTGAAATGTTTAGGGGAACATGAGAAGGCACTTCTTCACTCAGAGGATGGTGAGAGTATGGAATGTACTGCCAGTGGAAGTGGTGAATGCAGGTTCAATTTCCACATTCAAGAAAAGTTTGGATAAGTACATGGATGGGAGGAGTATGAAGTGCTTTGGTCTACGTGCAGGTCGATAGCACTTAGCAGAATGATATTTCAGCATGGGCTAAATGGGCTGAAGGGCCACTTTCTGTGGTGTATGACTCTATAATTCTAATTTGCATTATTACATTCACCAATCATCCTTGGCTTTGCTGACCTACGTTGCATTTTGTTTAAGCAATGGTTGAATTCAATTCATCAGGTTTGCTTTTAAACCCTTGTCCTTCTTTAATTCTGTTTCGATCATTGCTTTGAGATCTCCTTGCTCCTACAGTTGTTGGCTTTTGCTAACTCTGTATTTAATTGATGTTATGCAGTAACTGAATGCCACATTTTCAGCTGCAAAGACATTAAAGTTGGAACTTCTATAAATTTCTCTTTCCTCCGGAGTAAAACTTATCTTTTTAATGAATCTTTGGTCATGAATCTCAAATGTTGTTGCCGTCTGCTACATTGCAAGTATAAAATCTGGAAATTGAGTACATCATTTCATCAAGTTCCTCCAGGACCCTGGTGCTACATGAAACAACACAAAACTACACTAGACTATGTGAGACAGAACAAGGCTACACTAGACTACATAAAACAACATAAAAACTGCACTAGACTACAGAACTGCACAGGACTACATAAAGTGCACAAAACAGTGCAGGGCAGTACAATAATTAATAAACAAGACAATAGGCACAGTAGAGGACAAATTACAATGTCAGTCTAGAGTATTGAGGAGTCTGATGGCTTGGGGGAAGAAACTGTTGCAGTCTGGTCGTGAGAGCCTGAATGCTTCGATACCTTTTGCCAGATGGCAGGAGGGAGAAGAGTTTGTGTGAGGGGTGTGTGGGATCCTTCACAATGCTGTTAGCTTTGTGGGTGCAGCGTGTAGTGTAAATGTCTATAATAGTGGGAAGAAAGACCCCGATGATCTTCTCAGCTGACCTCACTATCCACTGCAGGGTCTTGCGATCTGAGACGGTACAATCCCCGAAACAGGCAGTGATGCAGCTGCTCAGGATGCTCTCGATACATCCTCTGTAGAATGTGGTGGACTTTTCTCAGCCTTCGCAGAAAGTAGAGACACTGCTGGGCTTTCTTGACTATGGAGCTGGTGTTGAGAGACCAGGTGAGATTCTCTGCCAAGAAATCTGGTGCTCTTAATGATCTCAAGAGGAGCCGTCAATGTTCAGCGGAGAGTGGTCACTCCATGCTCTCCTGAAGCCAACAACCATCTCTTTTGTTTTGTTCACATTCAGAGACAGGTTGTTGGTTCTGCACCAGTCTGTTAGCCGCTGCACCTCCTCTCTGTACGCTGACTTGTCGTTCTTGCTGATGAGACCCACCACGGTCGTGTCATCAGTGAACTTGATGATGTGATTTAAGCTGTTTATTGCTGCACAGTCGTGGGTCAGCAGAATGAACAGCAGTGGACTGAGCACACAGCCCGTGCTCATTGTGATGGTGTTGGAGATGCTGCTCTCGATCCGGACTGACTGAGGTCTCCCAGTCAGGAAGTTTAGGATCCAGTTGCAGAGGAAGGTGTTCAGGCCCAGCAGTTTCAGCTTCCCAATCAGGTGCTGAGGAACGATTATGTTGAATGCTGAAATGAAGTCTATGAACAGCATTCGAATATATGTGTTTTTTTTGTCCAGGTGGACAGTGGTGGCGATGGCGTCGTCTATTGAGCGGTTGGGATGATACGTAAACTGCAGGGGTTCAGGTGAGGGGGGCAGCAGGGTCTTTATGTGCCTCATGATGAGCCTTTCGAAACACTTCATGATGATGGATGTGAGTGCAATGGGACAGTAGTCGTTGAGGCAGGATACCGAAGACTTCTTTGGCACGGGGACAATGGTGGCGGCCTTGAAACACATTGGAACAATGGCACTGCTCAGGGAGATGTTGAAGATGTCAGTGAGAACATCTGCCAGCTGGTCTACACATCTTCTGAGCACTCTGCCAGGAATATTGTCTGGTCCAGCAGCCTTCCGTGGGTTGACCCTGCATAGAGTTTTCCTCACATCGGCCACAGTAAGACACAGCACCTGGTCACTGGGAGGAGGAGGAGCGGTCTTTCTCGCCACCACGTCATTTTCCGCCTAGAAATGAGTGTAGAAGTTGTTCAATGCATCTGGGAGGGAGGCATCACCAGCACAGGCAGGTGATGCTGTCCTGTAGTTGGTGGTGTCCTGAATGCCCTTCCACACACGCCACATGTTGCTGCTGTCCTGGAAGTTGCTGTAGATTTGCTGGGCATGTGCATGCTTTGCCTCTCTGATGGCCCAGGACAGTTTGGCCCTCGCTGTTGTTAGGGCTGCCTTGCTGCCTGCTCTGAAGGTGGAGTCACTGGTCCTCAGCAGCACACGCATCTCCGCGGTCATCCATGACTTCCGTTTAGAGCGTGTAGTGATGGTCTTGGACACAGAGACGCCATCGATGCACTTGCTGATGTAGCTAGTCACTGATGCCATGTACTAAGTCAGTAGAGTCACCATCGGTTGCAGCCTCCCTGAACATGTGCCAGTCAGTGTGCCCAAAGCAGTCTTGAAGAGCAGAGATGGCTCCTACTGGCCAGGTTTTCACCTGCTTCAGAACAGGTCTGGAGCGTCTGACGAGCGGTCTGTATGCTGGGATTAGAATAACAGAGATGCGGTCTGAGTAACTGAGGTAGGGGCAAGTCTATGCCTGGTACACGTCGGGGATGTTTGTGTAAACAAGGTTGAACGCGTTCTCCCCTCTCGTTGCAAGGTCCACATACTGATGGAATTTGGGGAGCACTGACTTGAGGTTCACGTGGTTAAAATCTCTGGCGACAATAAACAGTCCATCAGGGTGTGCGTTCTGCAGTTCGCTAATAGCTCCATACAGTTCCCAGAGCACCTCCTTAGCATTAGTGCTAGGGGGAATGTACACACTGACTGTAAGTACAGTAGTGAATTCCCGTGGTAAATAAATGGTCTGCATCTAACAGTCACAAACTCCACTAGTGATGAGCAGTAACTAGAGACCAGCACAGAGTTCTTGCACCATTCCGTGCTGATGTAAATACCGCGAGTAAATAAATAAATAAATACATTCCGCGAGTCTTACCCCAGAGAGTTGTATCTCTGTCAGCCTGAAACAAGGTGAGCCCATCTAGCTGAATGGTGGTGTCCTAAACTCTGTCACTAAGCCACGTTTCCGTGAAAACAAAAGCACAGCAGACTCTGTCCTCCTGCCGAGTAGTCCGCAGGAGTTGGATGTCATCCAATTTATTGGACATTGGAGAGCAGAATTGACCGCAGAGCTGGCCGGCTAGGGTTTGTTTTTAGCCTAGCACCTACCCAAAAGTTTCTTAAATGACCCCAATGTATCTGCGTCTTCTACCACCCATGGCATTCCACACACCCACCATCCTGGTGTAAAAAGCATATCTCCACCATCCTCCCATATCTTCCTTGAATCACATTAGAATTATGCCTGCTCATATTAGCCATTTCCACCCTTGGAAAATGTCTCTAGCTACCCACTTGATCTATGTCTCTCATTATCTTATACAAATCTATCAAGCCACCTCTCATCCTCCTTCACTCCAAAAAGAGCCCAAGCTTGCTCAACCTATTCTGATAAGACATGCTCTCTAATCCAGGCAGTATCCTAGTAAATCTCCTCTGTACACTTTATAAAACTTCTACATCCTTCCCATATTGTTGCAACCGGAACAGATCACAATATTCAAAGTAGGATCTAATTAGTTTTATAGAGTTGCAACACTACCTTGCGGCTCTTGAATTTAATAGCTCGAATAACGAAGGCCAATGTACCATACACCTTCTTCAAACCCTATAAATCTGCGATTGAACTTTGAGGGATTTATGGATGTGGACCTCAAGATGCCTCTGTTCTTCCACACTGCTAAGAATCCTGCCATTAACCCTATATTTTACCTTCAAATTTGACCTTTCAAAGTGACTCTCTTCATAGTTTTCCAAGTTGAACTGTCTGCCACTTCTCATCTCAGCTCTGCATCCTGTCATGTCCCAATGTAACCTATGACAACCTTCACAGTATTTACAACTTCACTAACCTTCATGTTATTCGGATTTGGCAATTTTATCATTTTAACTTCTATTAGAACATAGTAATTAATCTGTTTCAATTATATTTTAAAGCATATTTGCTTATTTAATAGTTTTCCTTAACTATAATGCATATGAGAATAACATAGACCATTTTTCCTCTTACCTTATTCTCCATTGTCTTTAGTAACTTCTCCTTCTTCTTTACTTCATTTCGTAAAGTTTTGGACTGGGAAAGAGCATTTGTAATAGTTTGATGTCCTTTTGTTACTCTATATTTCTCACAATTATTGTAATTATTTTTCACCTGTATATGTCTCCAACCTTATTTCATTTTAACAATGTTAAGTTGTTTTTTTACCTAACTCATTGAAGTCATGAAAAATGTAAATTACAAAGCATGGCTCCTGGTGGGTTGTGTTTATGAGCTATTTGACTGGATGCTTTGTATCTCTAATGCAGGGGTTCCCAACTAGGGTTCCACTGACCCCTCAGTTAATGGTAGGGGATAAAAAAGGTTGGGAACTCTTGCTCTACTGAGAAGAAAATCACATATTTTAGTATCTAAAACATACCACCAGACAAATTGTACTGTTGGTATGAAAGCAAGGCAGCAAGCAGGGTATAGTTTATAGACAAAATGCTGCTCTTGTGATTAGTGGCAACTGAAGATTGATAGATATCTATGATTTTCTCTTGATAAGTATTGGTTTCTTGTATTGTGGTGATTTTATTATTATGTGTATATTGTGAATAATGTCCTGCAGATGAGAGAAGTCAGACTCTTCTATAAAGCCTTGATCTCTGTCCACTTGATTGCTGAAGTAATTTGTGAGTTTGATGCTCTGCATTCTCATAATATCCATAAGACACAGAAGTATATATAGGACATTTGGCCCATCAAGTCTCCTCTGCCTCATGGCTGATTCATTATCCCACTCAGTCCCATTTTCCTGCCTTTTTACTGTAACCTTTGACGCCCTGACTAATCAAGGACCCACCAACATCCCCTTTAAATATACTCAATGACTTGACCTCCACAGCCATCTGTGGCAATGAATTTCAGATATTCCAACCCCTCGCTAAAAAAAATTCATCTAAATTGATATCACTTCATTCTGAGTCTGTGCCCTTTGGTCCTAGACTCACACAGTGTGGGAAAAATCCTCTCCATGTCCACTCTATCTAGGCCTTTTAATATTCGATATGTTTCAATGAGATCTTCTCATTCTTCTAAACTACAGCGAATACAGACCCAGAGACATAAATTGTTCATATGTTAACCCTTTCATTCCTAAAATCATTTTCATGAATCTCCTCTGGACCCTCTCCAATGCCAACATAGCTTTTCTTAGATAATGGTCCCAAAAATATGCTTACAATACTCCAAGCATGCTCCAACCAATGCCTTGTAAAGTCTCAGCATTACATCCTTGCTCTTATATTCTGGTCCTCTCAAAATGAATGCTAACACTGCATTTGCCTTCCTTACCACTGACTCAACCTGCAAGTTAATCTTTAGGGAATGCTGTTTTTGGTCTTCCAGGGAAGTTGCTCTTGACTGTAGACTGTATGGGCTAAGTTTAACTACTTATGTATATCTATCCTCATCTATATCTTGTGAAAGATGTTGATAACAATATAGGTGTTGAAGAGGTTGCACCTTCTCTAAGCTTTGTTCCTTCAAAAATAAATGTGCAAACCTCTAGATGTGTTTTTAACCTATTTCACAGAGCAGACAGCATTAGAATTAGACTTTAAGCATCAGCTAAAAATGTATCTTGAAACCTCATTAAACAGAAGGGTCTTTAACTTGAAATGTTAATTGCTCCTCTTTCCACAGATGTTTCCAGCATTTTCATTTGATTTACAGAAACTCGTTCTTTTTCTGAGGCCTCTACATTGTTAGTATTAATGCCCTTGACATGTATCAATATGAACATATATAACTACAGTTTTGATGTTTATGTTTCACTGTGCCTCCTGTGCCTAATAAAGTGGCAACTGAATGTATGTTCATCATTTTCTGCTGCTGTAGCCCATCCAATTCAAGGTCTAACATGGTGCGTGTTGAGAGATGCTCTTCTGCACATCACTTTTGTTATGCATGGTTATTTGAGTTACTGTTGCCTTCCTGTCAGCTTCAACCAGTCTAGTCATTCTCCTCTGAACTCTCTCATTAACAAGGCAACACACACAAAATGGTGGAGGAACTCAATAGGCCGGGCAGCATCTATGAAACAGAGAAAGCAATCGACACTTCTGGCTGAGATCCTTCTTCACTCACGAAAGCTCACTGGATTTTTTTTTTGTTTCTCACACCATTCTCTGTAAACTCTAGAGACTGTTGTGTGTAAAATCCCAGGAGATCAGCAGTTTCTGAGATACTCAAACCACCCCATCTGGCACCAACAATCATTTCACAGGCAAAATCACTTAGATCTCATTCCTTCTGCATTATGATGCTTGTCTGAACAACAAGTAAATCTCTTGACCATGTCTGTATGCTTTTATGCATTAAGTTGTTGCCATATCATTGGCTGATTAAATATTTGCATTAACAAGCAGGTGTACCAGTGTACTTAATGAACTGAGCTTAATGTAAATTGCATGTTTAAAATTTTTAGTCCAAATAATAGAAAAATAGAACATTCCCCTCTATATGTATACAATGAAGAAGATCTAGACATAAAAATTAAGAATAATAGTGTCTTCAGGAATTAAAAATCTGAAAGAGACGACCATTTAGAAATGCATGTTGTAGGAAATGGTTATCACAGGAGAGCCCAACTTTAAATACATGGATGGAAATTACAATGGACATTTACAAAATTACAGCATCTGTTAATCATAAGCTGGAACAATTTGATTCATACTGGGAAAAATGGTTTAACTAAATAATGCCTCATAGGCCTGATTTTATTCTCACAAATCAATGAATCTGTTGTAAAAAAAAAGATCACTCCCTACTTGTACATAGTTCTTTACTTTTGCTTGTTTTTTCTTTCCACTCTTTTCTATAAGTGTATACCTCAGATAAATACTTTGTGGAGATTTGTGATATATATGATTATATGATATATATGTACAATGTCTGAAATACATATTATGGAAATGTTTCTTTGATGATGAACTTCAATAAAAAAAAATTACAAAGAAAGAAATGCATGTTGTGTGCATTTTTTTGACCAGTGTCAATGTAAATACAAAGTACATCAATTCCGAAGGAGCATGCAATTACAACTATTTCCGTTGAAATCATATCACTTAGAAATTTGTCTGCGAACTTCCATTTGTGCTGATGATATGATTTTATCAGAGAGGCACGTTTGGGAAAATAGACCATGTTGCATTTTTAAAATGACCAGACTCAGGTAATTATCTCTCCTTGGGTCCCCACTACCATCCTCACTGCAACGAAGGACCATAATTAGACACCCAGAAACATTTACCCACCAAGGATTTCATCAATTAGCCTTCCTTCTCGACAAACAGGTCTCATCAAATTCTTGACATTTACAGACTTCTAATATCTACAGCACTGAGTCTGACCCCATAGATCAGAAGGGTAGGGAACTGAAGAGGATAGGGGACTTTATAGTCAGGGGAACAGATAGGCAAATCTCTGAAAACAAAAAGGAAACACAGATGCACAGGTGCCAGGGTCTGTGATGTTTCTGAACGCATCCACGGTATCCTGAAAAGGGAGGCTGAGCAGCCAGAAGTCATGGTACACATTGGTACCAATGATATAGGTAGAAAAAGGGAGGAGGTCCTGAGAAAAGAATACAGGGAGTTAGGAAGGAAGCTGAGAAGCAGGACCTCAAGGATAGTAATCTCAGATTGCTCCCTGTGCCACGTGACAATGAGGATAGGAATAGAATAAGATGACAGATAAATGTGTGGCTGAAGCATCGAAACAAGGGGCAGGGATTCAAATTTCTGGATCATTGGGACCTCTTCTGGGGCAGGTGGGACCTGTACAAAAGGGTTGGGTTGCACATGAACTAGAGGGCAACCGATATTCTTGCAGGCAGGTTTACTAGAGCAGTTGGGAATGGTTTAAACAAATATGTCTGGGGAATGGGAGCCAGTATGATAGAACTGAGGATAAGCCAGCAGGCTTACAAACAGATGATGGATGTAACATGAATGTAAGGAAGGACAAGCCAATGATTGGGTACAAATGCAGACAGAGCAAATAGTTAGATTGTACCACAGAAGCAAAATTCAAAAGGGCAAAAAGTGGAAGACTGAAGGTGCTGTATCTAAATGCATGCAGCATTCGGAATAAGGTGGATGAACTTGTGGCGTAATTAAAGATTGGTTGGTATAATGTTGTGGGATCAGAGTCATGGCTGAAAGAACGCCATAGTTGGGAGCTTAACGTCAAAGAATATAATTCTGTCTCTAAAGATTTAGACCAGATGGGCTACATCCCAGAGTCCTGAGGGAAGTTGCTGAAGAGATATCTTCAGAGATATGGTCATATCTTTTAAGAATCACTTGATTCTGGCATGGTCCCGGAAGATTGTCAGATTGCAAATGTCACTCCACTCTTTAAGAAGGGAAGAAAGTAAAAGAAAGAAAATTATAGGCCAGTTAGCCTAACCTTCATGGTTGGGAAAGTGTTGGAGTCTATTATTAAGGATGAGGTTTCGGGGTACTTGGAGACCAATGATAAAATAAGTCAGCATGGTTTCTGTGAAAGGAAATCTTGCCTGACAAATCTGTTAGAATTCTTCAAGGAAGTAACAAGTAGGGTGGACAAAAGAGAAGCAGTGGATGTCATTTACTTGGATTTTCAAAAGGCATTTGATAAAGTGCCACACATGAGGCTGCTTAACAAGATCAAATCCCTATGGTGTTACAGGAAAGATACTCACATGGATAGAGGAATGGCTGACAGGCAGGAGGCAGTGAGTGGGAATAAAAGGGGCCTTTTCTGGTTGGCTGCCAGTGACTAGTGGTGTTCTTCAGGGGTCAATATTGGGACCGCTACTTTTCACATTGTTTGTCAATGATTTGGATAATGGAATTGATGACTTTGTGGCAAAGTTTGCAGATGATACAAAGATAGGTGAAAGAGTAGGTAGTGCTGAGGAAGCAACACGACTGCAGGAGGACTTAGACAAATTGAAAGAATTGGCAAAAAGTGGCAGATGGAATACAGTGTTGGAAAATGTATGATAATGCATTTTGGTAAAAGGAACAAAAGTGCAGACTATTATCTAATTAGGGAGAAGGTTCAAACATCAGAGTTGTAGAGGGACTTAGGCTCATGCAAGACTCCCAGAAGGTTAATTTAAAGGTTGAGTCTGTGGTAAAGAAGGCAAATGCAATGTTGGCATTTATTTCAAGGGGAATAGAATATAAAAGCAAGGAGTTAATGCTGAGCCTCTGTAAGGCACTAGACAGACTGCACTTAGGAGTACAGTCAACAGTTTTGAGCACCATATCTCAGAAAGGATGTGTTGTCATTGGAGAAAGTACAGAGGAGGTTCATGAGGATGATTCTGGGTATGAAAGGGTTAATGTATGAGGAACATTTGGCAGCATTGGGCCTGTACTCACTGGAACTTAGAAGAATGCATGGGTTTCTCACTGAAACCTATCAAATGTTGAATGACTAGAAAGGGTGGATGTGGAGAGCATGTTTCCTATGATTAGGGTATCCAGAATTAGAGGGCACAGCCTCAAACTTGAGGGTCGACCTTTTAGAACAGAGGTAAGTAGGAGTTTTTTTAGCCAGAGAGCGGGGAATCTGCGGAATGTTCTGCCACAGACTGCGGTGGAGGCCAAGTCCTTGCATATATCTAAGGTAGAAGTTGATCATTTCCTGACTGGTCAGGGTATCAAAGGATATGTCGAAAAGGCAGGAGTATGGGGTTGAATGGGACCTGGGATCAGACATGATGGAATGGCAGAACAGACTCGATGGGCTGAATGGCCTAATTCTGCTCCTTGTCTTACAGTCTTATGATCCATCAGAATGGATGCTGCATTCTCGATCTTAGGGTACTCCAGTAAAAAATGATGAATCTTCAAATGGCTGATGGCCTTCTCACTCTCACACCACATTGGCCTCCCTCCAGACCAGTCCTTGTCTTTACTTGCTACTTTGTAATGACAAAGCTGGGAACAAAAGAATGTAAAAAGCTTTCAAAAGTACCATCAGGTTCCCAGGTGATAAAAAAAAATTTTGCAGCAACTTGCCTATAATTAAAATGGTTGGTGGGGTGACATGCAATAATCATTTAACAAAGCTGTGCATGAATCTCAACATCAATATCCGAATTATTTTCTACTTTCTTTTTGAATTATAAATTCCACAAATATTAGTCCTTACTTTGACCTCACCTAATGTTCATATATTCAAAAGGAATACATGTTCCTTCAAAATACTAAATACTAAAGTTAATAATAGCTATAACTACATAGTAAGAGGGAAAAAACAACAGAAACTTACACTTTCTTCTTTTTCTCCAAGCTTTCTAACAGTTGATTGATCTTGTTGTTTTAATATGTTCTCTAATGCCTTTAGTTCTTCTCTAAGTATATAAATGTTTGCAAATGTAAGTTTTCTGGTTCAGAATCTGTTGTAAAAAAATCTTACCAGTGCTTTATTTAGAATATTCAGAGAAACTTTTCACCCAGGAAAGCAGTTTTAAAGCTTTTTAAATGTCAAGTATATGATATAAGCCAATTGAGCACAAAACAATATTTAACTATTGTACATATAATTTTTAAAACATTTAAGACTGGCTTGTGGTTTGTGAGCATGAGTTTTAAAAAAGTCAGTGGGGCTAGTTGGAATATTCAGCAGGCTTGAAATTGTTGGGTAATTAGGCACTTGGCAACAACCAATAAAAAGTTAAGATTAAGCCAAACAACCATTGTGCAAGCTACCATAGTCTTAAATGGGCAGACTGAGGCTTTGGCTCAAGGTACAGAGGGTAAGGTGAGATTCTGGTAAGTTTCTTTCTTTCTCATTGTGCAATTAGAGCAGTGGGAATGCCAGACAGGACAGTGGAATAATCCTATCATGGGATGTGGGAAAACAGGGTGACCTCTGGTGTCCCTGATGACTACATCTGTAAGAAGTGCATCCAGCTGCAGCTTCTTACAGATTGTTTTAGGGAAGTGGAACTGGATGAACTCTGGATCATTTGGGAGGCTGAGAGGATGATTGACATAAGATACAGGGAAGTAGTTACACCTAAGGTGCAGGACACAGGTAACAGGATGACCATCAGCAGAGGAGAAAGGGATAGGCAGCCACTACAGGGTACCTTGTGGTTGTTCCCCTCAATAAAAAGTATACTGTTTTGGATACTGTTGGGGGAAGGGGAGAGGGAAGTCCGAGAAGAGGGAAACTCCAACAGCCAGGCTAGCTTTGTGATTCAGAAAGGAAGGGGAGAGAAGTGGTAAGCAGTAGCAATAGGGGATTCATTGGTTAGGGGAATAAATAGAAGGTTCTGTGGATGCAAATGAGCTTTCCTGGATAGTATGTTGCCTCCATGATCCCAGGGTCATGGACATTTTGGATTGAGTCCATAGCACTCTTAAAGTGGAGTGTGAACTGCCAAAAGTCGTGATCCAAATCAGTACCAATGACATTGACAGGAAGGGTGATGAGGTTCTGCAAAGTGAGTTCAGGAAGTTAGGTACTAAATTAAATGACAGGATTGCTACCCATGCCACATGCTAGTGAGGACAGAAAAAGATAACAGATTAACACATGACTAAGGAGATGGTGCAGGAGAGATGGCTTAAGATCTTTGGATCATTTAGCTCTCTCCCAGGGAAAATGGAGCCTGTACAGTGAGGACTATTTGCACCTGAACTGCCGACGTACTTATCCAAACTTCTCTTGAATGTTGAAATTGAATCTGCATCCACTACTTCCACCTGCAGCTCATTCCACATTCTCATGACCTACTGATTGAAGTTCCCTTTAAACATTTCAGCTTTTACCCTTAACCTGTGATCCATTTAAAGGAAATTTAGATAAGTGCATGGATGGGAGGGGCATGAAGGGCTGTGGTCCAGGTGCAGGTCAATGGGACTAGGCAGAACAGTTCACCTCGGAAAAGGTGGATAAAGAGGCCTGTTTCTGTCCTATAGTGCTCTGTGACTCTATTAAACCACTTAGTCATTCCAACCAGATCTCACCTTTGTTGATAATTTTGTTCCTTCAGTGCTTCTATCTCTTTCTTTGCCAATTCTTCTTTATATTCAAATTTCTAATGCCAAAAGAAGCAAAATATGTTCAATATATGCAAAATACAAAGTGACAGATGATGGGAACAGGACAGAAAGGCGTCAGAGTCTGAGTGGAAAAAGACAAAATGATAGGTTAAGTGAATGTAGCTTCTAACAGTTTTAACTGGAAGTACAAATGAAAATAATATAGCACCTCATATGATTTTACATATTGTAAGTAAACTCAGGAAATGTTAGACATCCTGGAAAGGCATATCCAGGACCTAACCTGCTGAGCATTTTCTATTTTTATTTTAAGTAACATCATTGATCTGCATGGGTGGCATCAATATTTTAAAAGAAGGTAATGGATAGTTAGCAGAACTACAATTACGTATATTGTATAATTCATTAGGAAAACCTGCATTGCTAGAAGAATGACGTTATCCCTATTTACGAGAATGTCTATAAAACGTGAAAATGATCTAAAATAAACCTACCAGAAATAAAGCTTTTTAAGCTTTGATTATATCAATACCTTTTTTAATATTTGGTGGATCAATGAGATCCTTTTGAGGATGTCAGGATAGGGCATAATAGAGGTGCTCCTATGGCAGATATACTGGCATGTGACATTGGCCACCTTACGCAGGAATGAGTGATTTTCTACATGGATTTGAATTTCCATGTATCAGTATCCTATCAGGAGAGATTATGGTCAGTCTATATTCAAAATGTATTAGATGGATAAGAGGTGATCTTATTGAATTATTTGTCTTGTATTATTTGTCTTGTATTTTTACATACTCTAAGCTAAGCCAATGCATACTTGGCGATTGTTACAGCAAATTGACTCTGCTGGTTAATTTGCTTAGAAGGCAGAACTTTCTATTTTTTAATTAGTTTTGGATAGTTCCTTCAGGCAACCAACAGGCATTGAAGGGATCTCTAAACTAGCACAACTTGCCCTGTGACGGACAATGAATCATGGCAGTACATAGTTTAAGTTCTTTTTGATCCAAGTACAAAACAGGCTCCTTTGTGCTACACTCAGTTGCCAAGACCACTATTGTTTAGCCAAGATTACATGCAAACAATAAATTATTAAGTGAGATCTCTCATTCCTATAAACTGTATTAATTTCTCCCCATTAGATAAATCATCTCAGGACCCAAGCCAGTTAATTGACATTGCACCATTTCCAAAGAAGTATATTCTTTCTCATGTATTTTCAAAAAAACAAATCTGACAAAATCTGAACAACTAAAAATTTCTCTCCATCTTAAATTGATCTTGAAAAGGTGGTGGTGAGCTGCTGCTTGAATCACCAGCATTTTTCTGGTGAAGGTAACCCTACAGTGCAGTAGACGGAATGGCCTATGACTTAGACCTATCAATATATTTCCAAGTTATTAACTTACAGGTGCTGTTGAGAATTCCAAGTCACCACGGCATTCACATGTACCTGCTGATTTTGTCCTCCTTGGTGATAACAGTCACAGGTTTGTGAGATGGTGCTGGATTTTGTGGATGGTTCATAGCACACATTTAAATGGTCCTGCATTTCAATTTATCTTTCAAATCTACTTGCCTCCTCCCCCTCCCTCTGTCTCCCTCATGAGGATTGTTTTTTTATGCATTATCTCAGGAACATTAATAATATCACCTACTTCAAGTTTCTTTTGGAGATCTTTAATTTTTGCACTTTCATTGCTTAGGTCTTGCAAAAGAGCTGCCTTCTCTGCTAACAGAATGTTGTAATCTGAATAGAGCTTATTGTATCTTTTTCTGCAAAAAGAAACACATGTTCAAAAGTTTTGCACTGCAAATCAGGCATTTGCTATAATGCCTGCACTTATCATGAACTAATAGAAGAATACAAACAATGACAGTGATGGTAAAAGCTACAGCCACAATCCTATTTCGATTTCCAAATTACAAACTTATCAAGATGGTGACTTGTTCTCAACAGCATTCAATTATCTTGCCAAACTTAAAATGAACAAATAACAAATTCACGCAATAGATAGGACTGAGGTAATGCATGTGTCACTAAAGTGCTAGGAGATACAAGAGCACAGAAACACATTCAACATTTTGGGAAGTTTCATCCCCTCCAGACTTCTGAATGGTCTATAAACCCATTAACACTACCTCCCTATTCCTTTTGCATTATTTATTTTTTATTGTAACATTGTAATTTTTGTCTTGCATTATACTGTTACCACAAATACAACAAATTTCACAATAGGTAGGTCAGTGATAATAAACCTGATTCTGATTTTGACCATCATCAACAGGGGTGGGTCTAGCTAGTTACAGACAGACATACTTTATTGATCCCGAGGGAAATTGGGCAATACCCTACCCTAGAGTATTGGGAAATACCCTAGACATGCAATGGCATTACCTTTGTTGAATCCCAACCATTAACATCCTTGATCAGCAATAACCAGAAAAATCAACTAGCCACATAAATATTGAAGCTGCAGGGGTGGTACACAAGCTGGGTATATTCTGCTGTGTAATTCACATCCTGACATTAAAACTTTTCAATCATCTACAAAATACTAATCAAAACTGTGGTGAATTACTTTTCATTTGTCCTGATGTGTATAACTTCAAGATTCAAGAGAATTGACACCATCCAGAGTCATGTAAAATCAGTCATAATTGTAAGAACAGGCAACTTTGGCCCACCATATCCATGCCAACCATCAAGTACATATCTACACTAATCCTGTTTATCAGCTCTTAGTATGTAGCCTCCTATATCTTGGAAAATCAAAATCTCATGTAGATACTTATTAAATGTGTGAATATCTCGCTTTCTCATCCATTCAAGCAATGCATTCCAGATTGCAACTATGTTCTGGGTGGAAAAAGTGCTTTCTCAGATTCCCTCTAAACCTTTTACCCTTTAATCTAATCTTATACCCGCCAGTTTTAGATATCTCTGCAATTATATACCATATCTATACCCCTCAATTTTGTATACCTCAATCAGCCCACCCCACTCCCCCACCTTCAGCTATCACTACTCCAAAGAAAAGAAACCTACCTTATCTAGTCTCTCATAACTGAAACATTTAATCCCAGGCACTATACTGGTAGATTGCCACTGCAGCAACTCCACCAACAATCCTATCTTTCTGTGTGGCAGCCAGTACCCTACACAGTATTCTATCAGTGGCCTCATCAATCTTTTATAATATTGCTCTTGTATTCTATGCTCCAGCTAATGAAAGCAAGTATCCCACATACCTTCTTCACTTTATCCACCTTCAAGGATCCTTGGACTTGTACACTGAGATCCTCCTGTTCCCCAAGGCCCAAATATTCATTGGCTATATCTTATTTTTATTAGCTCTCTCAAAATTCTTCAAACTACATTTGTTTCATGATTAAATTCCATCTGTCACTGCTCAGTCCATACTACCAAATGACTAATATGTCTGTAAACTGATTATTCTCTTCACTATCAACCACACTACCAATCTTAGTGCTATCTGCAAATGTACTTGCCTCCTGCATTCACATCCAAATCACTAATGTATATTATAAATGGCTCTGATCATTGTCACAGACAATCAATCACAGAACTGACCCTCTACTATCACTTTCTGCCTCTTACTAGCAAGCCAGTTTTGGATAAAATTTGCCAAATTCTCCTTGTTCATATGTGTGATAACCTTATAAAACCATGAGCAACAGCTTACTGGTGGTTCTCAAAGCAAGAAATTCAACTAAATAACACTTTTTATATGAAAAATTGTGGTAAATGATCACTGCAAACAATTAAGAGGCCAGCAAAGGCGAAGCTGATCTGAGGTTCAAGGCGTGCACGACAAAGCTGGAGCGAGGTTGAAGTCATAATTGGAGACTTAGTTGGAGTGAGGGGAGTAGAGAAAAGCTGGTGGGGCTCAGGCCCAAGTTTGGGTGACAACCTGGTACATGGCCAATTTAAACACCTGGCTAGATGGACTGAAAAGGCAAGGTATCGGGACCAGAGGTAAGGGTCAAGCCAGTTTTCTCCACGGCATTTACTCCACTCTCCTCGGTGCTGAGTCTGAGGCTGTGTTGTGCCCCAGCTGCTTCAGGCTTCGTGGTGATTTGCCTCTATGATGGACTGACTATGGGCCAACTCTTGCTTCGCCAGACTTCAGGTTTATGGACTCAATTTTGTTCTGAGTGCTGATGCTTCCTTTCTTATTTGCATGATTTGATTTGTTTTTTTCCCCCTGTGCATTGGATGTTTTTTTTTAAGATTGATTTCTTTTGGTTTCTTGTTTGTGGCTGCTTATAAGCAAAAAAATCTCAAGGTAATTTACACATGCATTGATAATAAAAAGAATGTTGACCTTTTGAAGCAGTCTCTGATGTGGGGCCTTGTCAAAGACATTACTGAAGTCCATGTAGGCTTCAGTCGCTGCATTAATCTCCTCAGATTTTTTTGTTAACTCTTAAGTTTCAAATTATTTGAAAGGTTCTCTCTCTAACACAACTACGCTGACTGTCTTTGATAAATCTTTGTCCTTACTAATGAGATTAACCCTACCCCTCTAATTTCTTTCCAATGTCTTCTAATTTTTTCTAATAATTAGACTCACAACTACATGGTTTATTTCTAGTGCCCTTCTTGAATACGAATATGACATTTTATGTCCTCCAGTCATTTGATAAGTCAGCTGTGGCTGAAGATTTAAAAATATGCCAGAGTCCCATAAATCTTTCTTCCCCACATAGCAATCTGGCATACATCTCATCAGGTGCTGGAGGTCAGTACTTTATTACACCTATTTGATTGGTACCTCACCCACCACCCTAAATATCAATTCCCTCCACCATTAATACTCAGTGGCTGCATCAATGACATGCAATGCATTTACTTTCCCAGGTTATTCTAGCACAACTGCACAAAGCAGCAACTTCTAACATGAAAAAAGGACAGGAGCTTCAGGCACGTGGACTGCCACTTACTGGATAAATTGCACATAATATAAAATGAAGCAGCATATGGCAGATGTCAAATTGTTAGTACAAGTTAATGTTTTTTTTATATAGGATTTTCTGGTCAAGAGCGCCAGCGTACAATGGTCCCTCAGTTGACATCTTCCAAATAGCTCCTGAAAATACCCTTTTCACTACTTTTACATCTGTTTTTCACCTTAAATGTGTTTCTGGGGCTGTTAAGAGTTGGAGCCTGTGATTTACAATTTGGAGATTATTTGAATGATCCAGCACTTTACTATCTCCAAGAAGATTCTTGGAAGCAAACATATACTCAGTCAGCATCGATGCAAAGAAACTTCAAGATGGGCGTGAGCTGATATTTGACTCCACTTCGCTGTTTAAAGCGTCCATTAATCACCAATTAAAGGGTTGAGGCAGATTGAGACATTGAGGTGAATGCGGGAGCAAGAGTTTCAGCACTGCCTGCCTTTTGATCACTGCCAGAGAAGGATTCTGTGAGCAGACCATCGCTGTGTGGCTTGCTGTGGCAGGCGGGTAGGCCTCTGTCTTGTGTGGTGTCCTTTTTTTTTCTCTTTCGATGCATGTTGGTGATGTCGCCAGATGATATCATAGTTCCACATTTATGGATTGGACTATGGATTTTTTCAGACTTGTGGTTTTTAGTGTTTTTTTTAATCACCCGTTCCTCTTCTGTTTTGTTGTGTGCAGGGAGAGTGGCGGTTGATGTTTGTCTCTTTTTTTGGTGTGGGAGAGGATTTGCTTTTTTGGGGGGGGGGGTGATGTTCCTATTCTGTTTTTGAGGGGGGGAGTTAATGATTGGGTTACTGTTTGTATTTGTACAGGTGGGGGTGGGTTTGATGTTTCTCTCTGAACGACTTTCACATTCTTTCTTGTTTACATGGCTATCTGGAGAATACAAATTTCAAGCTGTTCTTGGAAACATACCGGTACTTTGATAATAAATGAATCTTTGAACCATTTCCAAAAAGTTCAGATGGGAAATGAAAAAGGCAAAGGAAGAAGAGGAGAAAATACTGGAGACAAACATAAATGAATTTGCATATATTAAAAAAGGTACATAAAAAGGAAAAATTGTTCTAAAAGGTGAGGGCAATCAGGTGTCAGACAGAAAATTTACTTGTGTTGATAGCAGCATGACTGGGGGCCAAAATGAGTACCTTGCATCATTTTACACATTTTCTTATGAGACAGGCATTTGGTCCATCCTCCCAGAGAAATATTAATCTACCAATCATTGCACCTTTGAGGTGTGGGGGAAATGGAATGCCGGGGGGAAACCCATGTGGTCACATGGTGAAGGTGCAAACATCACAAGAAGTCAGAACCGAATTCTGGTCAGTCACTGCTGTCCCACTATGTCAGTATCTTCAGGTGCCATTAGAATCTCAAGAGGTAAATATAATTGAGATTCAGGATATCCAAAAAGTTGATGATGAAGATAATAGAAAAACCTAGCTGTATGTAAACAGGATATATACCCATTCCTTGGCTAAGAGTCTGCATCAGGACATTGCCTATTCTTTTTCTCCACAAATGCTACCTGACCTGCTGAGTTGCTCCAGCAGTTTCCTTTTTTCTCCAGGTTACAGCATCTGAAGTCTTACAGAAATCTTTTTTTTTACCTTATTTACCTTTCTTCCTCGTGCTCTGTCTTCAAGATGTTCATTTGTTCAAAACAATCCTTTTCTGTTCCAAGTGCATTAGCTATCTGTCTTTGAAGCTCAGAATGTATATTCTATTAAGAAAATAAAGTGGAGTAATATTTTATTACAAACTTTATTTGTTTTAAAAAATATAACAATTATTCCTCTAGGTTGAGACCTAGCAGCACATTGATAAGATAGTTCCTTCAGACTATTTAAATAGTGATTCAGACATTAAATGTGTGATGAATAGGGGAAAAAAAAACAGAAATCAACAAGCCACCGTGCTAGCATTAAATGAGTAAATATTTGGCCTCAAGGTGGTCATTGAGGAGATATTCAAAAGAAAACAATGCAAGGATATATGACAGGAATTCTAGACAGCAAGATTAAGACATTTATGACACCATGACTGAAGTACAGAGTGGCAGAGTTTGCATAAAGGGTCAGAGATTAAGAATCACTGAGTGCAATAAGAGAATCTGGAGAAATTGGAAAGGGAAACTTTCATACTAAAGAATAGCTTTTTTTTGTAATTTATTTTTTTAATTGCAGTTCATCATTAAACAAACATTTCCATAAGATGTATTTCAGAAAATGGTGTGACTGGGGAGCAAAAGACCAAAGTCAATTAACCAGAATAAAGTGATGAGTAAACAGGAGAAACTGTAGGAATGAACATGGCATTTCAATTTCAAACAAGTTGGTAGACAAAACATAGTAAGAAAAATTGGGCCTAAAAACACTTATTTGTGGTAGCATTTCAGGATTAGCAGGATTGAAACTGGGTTAAAGATAGCTATGACAAAAATGGGAGTAAGTGTATTTTATGATGGCTAAAAAGTTGCATATGGTATTCAGATTTACACAAAAATGCAGAGCTTCAGTTCAAGAAGGTGGTCTTCAGCACAAAATAGTGAATCAAATAACCTATACTTTGCTCTACTGTTCTATGTTTCATACATAGTGGTTTGATCTGTCATGGATATACAAAGAAGAAAGCCCCAGATTTCCTGCATTTCAGGCTGAAATAAATTTAATTCATCTTCGAGTTGATGATGGTCTGAATAAACAGATGGTGATTGAATGAAACTGGAAGTTATTTGAAATAAAAACATAAAATACTGGAAGTGCTCAGCAAGTTAAGCAGCACCTTGGGAAAGAGAAACAGTTATGAAAGAAAAAAGAAAGAAGGTTAGGTGCTTAAATGAACACTTCCACAAGAGTGTAGTTTTTTTTTTAAAGATTTATTCTGATGGTGGTTTGGGCTGCATATATGTAATATAACTTTTTTAAAAATCAACAATAAAGTCATCATGGTTCTCATCAAATATTCATTAACAACCAGTCCACCATTAACCCCTTCTTCCTTTGCCTCCACAACCAACAATCCACTCCTAATCTGTCTGGTAATATTGCAAGATTAAACCACTAACCACTAACTCTACTTTTGTTTAATCCCATGATATTCTCTAAATGTAAAATTAATAAGAGTTGCCCATGAACTCCAATTTGGTACATGCCCCTTTTAATGTTTCTCCATTTAGTTACAATTTATTACTGTCTGCATTGCAAACATTTATAGCCTAGAAATTATATCACCCATGAGCACTATGTAATGGATTTTCTTCATGAATATTGGCCTTGCTGTTGTGATCCTCTAAGTTTGTGATTTCCAGTTCCTCGGTGCATATGACATTCAGTGCACACCTTAATGCTACCTCTAAGATTCTCTGACCAGTGAATGAAATAGTTCATTTACGTAGAAGGAAGACTGCATAGATCATAACTTAAAGGAAACCTATCTGAGAAGGTCCACTTTGTGAAGTTCAGTAATGGGGCCACTGCAGCTTTTCCTAGGATCTATCCAGCATTTCCCCTACCTGCATGTCCCCAATTACAATCTTCATTTCTGTTCCCAATCTCATCGAATATTCACAACTTGAAATCCTTCTCTAATGATAGAAGTTACATGTGAATACCACTTACATGCCACTTCTTTGAAGTTGGAGTAATAATTTTCCTTCTGACATGCCCCTACTTTCAACACAATTGTGACCCACAGACCACATCTGATACATACTTATGAAGCAAGTTCTCTTTTGCATGACATCTTGGGCCTCATACACACAAATATACAGATGGGTGTCCTCACAAAAATATACATTGGACCTTATGAACTACAATTTTTAGAATGTTTTTATAGGTACTGAAAAATCTGTAGGTCTCTAAGACTTATCCTAAAACATGGGTTTACTGTTGTAGGTGTATCAGAACATGATTTTAACTCCACTTAGTATTGTCTTATTTTCCTTATAAACCTAGCTAAAATATTGAATATGTAGATTACCCTTCAACAATTAAGGAAATTTGCTACTGTAAATGCAACTTCATCAAATGCCAGACCCATTAACAGGAAAAGAACTGTTTTTGGACATCAGACTCCTTTGCACCACCCTCTACTTGGCTAAATATCACAAGGAACCACTTTGTCAGAGTAACAGCAACCACCAAAGGTTGTACATAATGATTTGACATTAATTCAGCAGTTGTAATTTCAATTTGAATCTCAGAATTTCTTAATTTATGCACACCTCATTGTTTTCAGCTATTTCCTTTAGGTTTTCATTTTCTTTCATTAGTTTGTCTACACTTTTTTGTAGATCTTCTGTTTTATGTACCAATATCGCCACACTATCCTGCAAAAAAAAATACAATGTTCTTAAAATGTGTTGCCTTAGGTAAATTAACAATACAGGCAATATTTTACTTTTTTGCCCATCCGACTGAAAGTTTGGAGCATTAATCTTTAATATGATACTCAAAGTTTTGATTGCCATGACATATTCACTATTACTTAACTGCTTATAGTACCTAGGTTACCAATTTCCATAATGTTTTCATCTTTGCATGGTGTGTCTTTAGCCCTACCTTTCTGTTTCTAATTTTCTCCTTTTCCTTCTCCAGAGACAGGTTAGTAAGTAGCATCTATTACAAGCCTACAGAATCTTACCTTATACCCTTTAAGGATTCCTTTTTACTTTCCTAGCTCTGTTGAAATTGCTCCAGTTCCCACATCAGTCTGCTTATTTTCCTTGCTTTTCTGCAGAATGCAAGTGCTGTGGCAGCCAGTAACCTATTAATGGTAGGATGTGTAGCTATTGGTGCAATCACTGAAATGAAATGGAATTCACTAACTCTGACCAGATCTGTAATGTTCCTAAATGATTTACAGCACAGTGATCCTCAGGTTTTTTTCTAGGCATTAATTTTGATTACATCCTCCCACTGCTGATTATTTATGTCTCAAAATTCCTAGCATCTTCAGTTGTGAGGAACATCTTTCAATCATATCAACAATAGCAATCCAATTCATCACTACCATCACTTTTTGTTGGATTCCAGCGCATTTCCCAAATTAGTAGAATGTCTTTTACCACTAATTGCAAGCACACAACACCTTCCTTCTAGGTAACAGAATGAGTACCCAATAGCACCACCTGGTTTTAATTAGTGCAAGCCACATAAGGCTCCTGCTAGGGCAATAACCATGCAATTAATACAGGCTGTACTCTTTGTCATAATAGTAAGATTGAGCATCAATTTGAAGTACATCCTCCAGAGTCAAAGTGGAATGAATTTGTTATATATTTCAGTATTATCAAATTCCTCCCTGTGACTTTGATAGATTGGCATATCATGTGGTCAGTTTATAGTCTAATTCCACTCTCATGCATTTCCAGAAGGGAGCAGAGGAATTAGAAAACACATGGTGTGGAAAATCTTGAAAACAGAATTGAAAACAATTTTCAATTTCATGAGATTAATATCCAAACATTACTATTTTTTATCATCTACTGATTAGGAACAATATTTTTACTGAAACAATCAAATTTTGTCCTCTTCAATTATAAAAAGATGTGATTTGTCTCATGCTTGCATGCATACAGCAACTTCTTATCCTGATTCTCTTTTGAGGGGTGAGTATTTGTTATATTGGTATAATTACCAATGCCTTGCATTAAAGTAGCAAAGGCAGTAAAGTTTGAAACTTAATAAATATGGTCATTTCTATGTTAATTTGTGCTGTTTAATAGTCAATACAACATTATCTTTAGAAAGATACTTAACTTTCCAATTATTTTCTCAGTTGATGAATACACATGTATTTTTCTTCAGGTGACAAACAGCCATCAAGCAAGTTCTTAACAATCCCCCTTTTTATGTTATTCATATCTTTATATTTTAGTCTAATCAGTTCCTACTTTCACTTTAGCCTATGAACAAATATATACTAAATATTCTGGCATTTCAAATTCTTTGTGTGTAATGACACAGAAATACAGACTGACTTGTAAGTCATTTCTTATTTTCTTTTCCATTTCCGATTCTTCAAAATACTTTCTGCTTTCTAACTTTTCATTTGCTAGTTCTTCCTCTAATTTTTCTTTACTTTTTGATTTGTTTTCCTATAAAAAAACACATTCAATTTACAATGGATATTTAATTTGAAAATCAAGAACTTTGATTGCAAAAATTAGATTTGTTATATATGTGCAAATATAAAATGATATAAAATAATTTTAAAGATTACCAAAGCCTCTGTGAGTTGGTTAATCTTCAATTCATTTTCAATTTTAAGTTGCTCCAATTCTCCTGCAAAAGTTCAACAGTTTTAATTGAAATTCACTATCAAATCTTCAAAAACTTCCACTTTGTTAAGAAAAACAATTTAACAACATTTATATACCTTTAATTCTTTGCTTCAGTTTTTTAATTTTCCATTGAGATGAAAGTAAGAAATTAAGTTGGATACAAGCTTCTCAGTTGATGCATTGGGAGGACAAACAATTTTGCACCTTCCATTTAACATATTGTGAATTCTTGCTTCCATCTTGTGGTGATATTGGATTCACTGTCCACAAAGTTCTCAGCTCAAAATATTTTATGCCCCATCTGATATAGATATCTATGGATAACTGCACCATAGGGAGGTTAGACTGTATTCACCCACTCTTTTGAGGATTGGCTTACTTTCCTGGTCTAGCTCCAAATACCCACTGTTTGAGTGATAGGTACCCTTCTCTATCAATGGGGAGATACTTCCAGCTAACAAACTAGTTTAAATACAGTTTATTGTAAGTGATACAGGTTAGATCTAGAAAAATAATTCTTAACAAATATTTAACACCACAAATAAATAGAATGTGTTGACATTATTTGATTAGGGTGTTTTCCAGTTACCTTTTGTTGGGACAAAGTAATTCACAGATGGACTAAAAGCTTCTGGCGACAGAAATCCCAGACACATAAAATTAATCCTGTGAGGCCTGATTTGAGTACTGTACACAAATATCCTAACTATTGATTAATCATATTTGATGTGCTAATAACCCCTTTTCTTGCATTTGGCTAATGCAGAAAAGAGTGCTTATGGTCACTTCACTTTGCAAACCATATTCAGCAGCCAACCCCATGCTGTGTGCAAAACTATGCTTTTAACCTCAAATTGATTATTGCTTGAAATTTGCATTAAGAAGTGAAGACTGATTCTTGTTTACAAATGAAACTGAATAAGGAATGTTTGTTAGAAGCTTAATTTTTTTCACAGAGAACTCTGAGCTTTTGGAAAGGTCATGCTGCTCTACTAGAAAGCTGAGGTTAGCAATAAGTCATCTGGGCCCTGGAAAGAGACTACCCATCACACCATCTATAATTAAATAAGAGAAATTTTGAGATGCTGGAAATCCAAAGCAACACACAGAAAATGTTGCAGGAACTCAGCATACCTGGAAATAAACAAACAGTCACCGTTTTGGGCCAACACCCTTCTTCAGGACTGGAAAAGAAGGGGGAAGATTCCAGAATAAAAAGGTGAGGGATGGGCACGGTAGCTAGAAAGGTAATAGGTGAAACTAGGTGAGTAGGAAAGATAAAGGACTGGAGAGGAAGGAAGCTGAGAGGAGAGTGAACCATAGAAGAAAGACAAAGAGGAGGGGTAACATGGGGAGGTGATGGGCAGGTGAGAAGACATGAGGCCAGAGCAGGGAATAGAAAAAGAGGGAATGGGGAGGGAAAAATTTTTACTAGGAGAAACCATACCCATGTCATCAGGTTGGAGGCTACCCAGATGGAATATAAAGTGTTGCTCCTCTACCCTAAGGGTGACCTCTTCATAGCACAACAGGAGGCCAAGGACTGACATGTTGGGGTGGGAATGGAAAATAAAATGTTTGGACATCATTAAGTTCTACTTTTAGTGGATGGAGTGGGTGCTCAACAAAGCAGTCCCCCAATTTACCAATGTAGAGAAAACCACATCCAGAGTACTGAACACAATAGACAACCCCAGCAGCTCTGCAGGTGAAGTGCTGCCTCACCTAGAAGGACTGCTTGGGGCCCTGAATGGAGGTGAGGGTGGAGCTGAATGCGCAGGTATTGTACTTTGGCAATTTGCAGGGAAATGTGCCAGGAGGGAGATTAGTAGGGAAGGACAAATGGACAAGGGAATCACGGAGTGAGTGATCCCCATAAAAGCAGAGGGGTGGGGGTTGGGGGAGGATGTTTGATGGTAGGATCACTTTGGAGAGGGTGGAAGTCCGTGGAGAATAATGTATAGGATGTGGAGGCTTATAGGGTGGTAGGCAAGGACAAGAGGAACTCTATCACTGTTAAGGTGGCAGGAAGATGGGGTGAGTGTAGATGTTCAGGAAATGGAGGAGACTGAGTGAGCTCTGCATCAATGGTAGAGGAAAGGAAACCCTGTTATTTAATTAAGGAGGTAATCTCTGGTCACGCCTAACCAATCTAATAAGTTTCTTTAAGGAATTTACCAGGAAAGGTGATGAAGAAAAAGATAGTAAATGTCTCCATGGACATTAGGAAGGCTTCCTGGAAAAACTTCCAGAGTACTGGGGCGGGGTGGGGGGGGGGGGGCAGCGGTGTGGCACAGCACACAAGCTGGAATCGGAGCTGCCCCTAGTGTTCACTCAACAGAAGACAAGCCATATTGTGTTCAATTCAAGATTGCTGCAACATTCATGGATCCAAGGTTTTTTTTTGTGACTGTATTTTACAGATATCTTATGTGCTTGCTATTCTATATGTGCCTTGTGCTGTGTATAACTGTTAGTACTGTGTTTTGCACCTTGGCCCCAGAATAACACTGTTTCATTTGACTGTATTCATGGATATTCAAGTATGGTTTAATGATGATTAAACTTGAACTTGACAAGATCCCATATTGGAAGCTGGTCAGGAAAGTTCAGTTGCTTGGCATTCAAGATGAGGCAGTAAATTGGATTCAGCTTTGGCTTCATGGGAGAAGTCAGAATGGTAGTAGATGGTTGTTTCTCTGACTGGAGGCCTATGACTAGTGGTGTGTTGCAGGGATTGGTGCTGCATCCGTTATTATTTATCCCTATCAACAATCTGCACAACAATGTGGTACACTGGATTGGCAAATTTGTTAATGACCCCAACATTGGTGGCATAGTGTACAGTGAGGAAGATTATCAAAGCTTGCAGGAGGATCTGGACCAGCTAGAAAAAATAGGTTGAAAATGGCAGAAATAATTTAATGCAGATGTGGGAGGTGTTACACTAGGAGGATAAACCAGGGTAGGATTTACACAATGAACTGTAGGGCACTGAGGAATGTGGTATTAGAGGAATCTGGGAATATAGGTCCATAATTCCTTGAATATGGCATCATGTATAGATAGGGTTGTGAAGAGAGCTTTTGGCACATTGGCCTTCAGAAATCACAAAATTGAGTGCAAAATTTGGAATGTTATGTTGAAGTTGTATATGGCATCGATTGAGGCTTAATTTGGAGTATTAGGTGCTGTTTTGGTCACCCATCAACATGAAAGATATCAGTAAGATTGAAAGAGTACAGAAATAATTAACAAAGATGTTGCGAGGACTTGAAGATCTGAATTACAGGGAAAGATTGACCAGGTTAGGACTTTATTCTCTAAAATGTAGATTGAGGGGATATGTAATAGAGATACAAAATTGAGGGGAATAGATAGGGTAAATACAAGCAGTCTTTTTCCACTGAGGTTGGGTGAGACTAGAACTGGAGGTCATGGGTTAAGGGTAAAAGGTGAAATGTTTAAGGGGAACATGAGGGGGAACTTCACTCAGAAGCTGGTGATTAAGTATGGAATAAGCTGCCAGTGGAAGTAGTAGATGCTAGTTCAATCTCAACACTCAATAAGTGTGGATAAGTAATTAATGGGAGGCATTTGGAGGTCTCTAGTCCAGGTACAGCTCGATGGATTAGGAAGAATAGTTCAATACAGACTAGATAGGCTATTTGTATTTCCACTTTTTGTTGCCTTTTGTACACAGGTTGTTTGTCAGCTTTTGTTTAGGTATAGTTTTCATAAATTCTTTATTTTCCTGTAAATTCCTGCAAGAAAATAAATCTCAAGGTAGTACAAACGGTTTGTAAATGGTGACGTACCATATACATTAATAATAAATTTACTTTGACTTTGGAAAAAGGTTTGAGAGGCTTATGGGCCAAATGCAGGCAAATGACATTAGCTCAGACAGATAGCTCGATAGACATGAATGAGTTGAGCCAAAGGGCCTGTTTCTGATCTATATAACCTATGACTCCATAACAAGGTTAGCCAGTGCAAGGGGATCTACCATCTGCAGACTCTGAATCTCATACCATCCTATTGTGGATGTTCATAGCTTTTCATCATCACTGGGCTTAGAACTTGGCATTATCCATCTGATAGCATCCTGGGAATACCTTGATCAGAGGGAATGCAGAGGTTGGGGAATGCAGCTCACCACATCCCTCTCATAGGCATTTAGGGATGGGCAATAAATGCTGATCTTGCTGGCAATGTCCAGATCTCAAAAAATGAGTTCGGGGGAAAAAAGTACATCATTCAGAATAATAACAGAAAATGCTGGAAGAACTCAGCAGGCTACTTAATGATTGTGTTATACATGGTTCTGTATCTTAAACTCTCCCTTCTTTCAAGGATGATGTGCTGCCATATGAATGTGGGTTCTGTGGTGACTGATGAATTGTATGCAACACCTGCAGACCTTACTACAGTAGGAAAAGGGGGAACTTGGCAAAATGAGTCGAAGGAATGTTTCAACACAGAACACTTTATCTTCAACATGTTACCATCTTTAAGTACTCAATTCATATTCAGCCCATAATGCAGACTGCTACTAGCTTCAGATCTAATTTTTCTGCTACATTTTCAATATGTATGTCTACTTTGGCTGTTGTTCAAAGAACAAACTTTCTTTCAGTGACAAAATGTTTCAGTATCATCAACACGTTATGCAGAAAAAGACTAGAAGTGGTCAGCAGTATTGAAGGGAACTATTGGTATTTAAATGTTCACAGTGAATGATGATCTAAGAACTTTGAAGAGATTGTTAAAGAGTTTGGATTAAGTTAGGACTGCTGTAGATGTGTCCAGATAAGCAAGTAAGAGTTTGGGATCAGGAGTGAACTTACTATAGAAATAAATGGCTTCAAATGATAAGTAGCTAGAAGTTAATTGCACTGATAACCAACAATAATTGCTGATTGTCTTGGTGTGGATATTGTCAGCAGGTTCCATAATAACATAGCACACAACATTGTGACTACTTCCCTACTGAAGTGTAAGCAGTAAAGAAGCTTCCTTAAATATACTCAAATAGATATACCTTTCTGCATTGCATAATTCCTGAACTATCAATGTATATCAATGCATGTTCCTCTTCTTCAGCTTAGGAATTCAACATACTCTTCTAAACACAAAGGTCATTGAAAAGTTCAATGGAATGTCCCTGTTGAGTATTGCACTTTGGTGCAGTAATTAACCTATTTTATCCAGGAATACAGTTCAGCTTCTGTGATAGCTTAAGTTATAAATTAAAACAAACCAATTCAGAAAATATAATATCAATTCTACAATTCAAGCTTTATTTGAAAGAAAAAAAAACTTTAGTAATATGAAGATCTAACTTAAATAGAAATTTTTTCAACACTTCCTGTATACCTCCTTGTATCTTTTTTCCACACAGGTGATCAGTAAATCTGAAACTTTCTAATGCAGCAAAACTATAGTAGTATTGTAATTAATTAACATATTGGTCTGGATGTACAATGATGCCAGGAAATTTATAAAGGGCTGCTTCCAAGTTTTGTTTCACTGGTTCTTTGTACATTTCTGACCTGAGATTTAGTATTCCACCTGTATGAATCCTAAGTGCTGCTCACAAGTACAATCCTAATTTTAACTATATTCACCTGACTGATAAGTTACCATGTGCTGCAGTAAACACCTCTTTCAATTAGTCCAGTTGCTGGTTTGATGTGATGACTACAAATGAGTCTGGGAGATTGAAGGGTTGTAGGGCAGAAATGTCAGGTAGCGAACAGGAGAACATATTGGGTATTAGGAATTGATTGGAGGAAAGGAAAGGTTTCTGGGAAATGGAAAAAATAAACAGCCAATTGAGGATTCCAGTAGCTTATCTAGTAATGAAGGCAGTAGACAACATTTAAATAAAAGAAGAAAGGGAGTGTTTAGGGCACTGCTCAGTTGAGTGTGGACTTGTTTCTGATATCAATCCAATTAGATCAACTAATGATTTGAAAAGAAGTGTTAGGAAATATGTGGGAGCAAGACCTTCAAGAGGTGGGGCACTCTTAGTGTTTTGTAAAGATAATGTGAGAAAGCTTTAGGGTTAAAGGCTGTGGGAGAAAATAAAGTAACAACAAGGTACAACAATGGCATTGGGGAGTAATCACAGGAGTACCTCTAGATGTATCCATGGACCAAGTTTAAAAATAACTTAGTTGGGGGAAAGTTCTATACACTAAACATTTAAGTTTTGTGGTGGAGCAATAACAGATAGCTTATCGGTATTGATTAAATTTGATGGAAGAAAGTTGCTGGATAGAGTTAAGTTAGGATATGTGAGTTATATGGTTCTAGTCTATATGCTGCTCCCTCTGAGATGTTTTCAAGTGCCAGAAGTTTGGTCATATAGCAGCTGTATGTAAGGGTAAAAAGAAGTGTGGTAGATGTGGTGTAGAACGTGATTATGGTAATTGTGGAGAAAGCATTGGGCCAAAGTGTAGCAATTGTGGAGGGGGACATGACTCTACTTATGCAGGATGTTCTGTATACTGTATAAGAAAGCTGTGGAAGTGCAATGTGTTCAGGTAGATATGTGTATTTCATATGCAGAGGCTCTTCAGGGAATACAGAAGGCATTGTCAATGGGCCTCTTAACCGATTACAATCAGTGTGTAAAGTGTATGATTTTATGACAAAGGATTTGTTTACTGATACAGTAAACTAAAATTTGTTACTTTCATGGTAGGTGTGGTAAATTGTACAGGTCAAACTAAAAGTAGCATGGAAAAACTTAAAATTATTTTAAAAGATGCAGAAGAAAACGGCTGGAGATAAAAAATTAACTCTAGAAGTTATTAATGTTTTATACAGAGGGATAAATAATATTCCAACTTCAGAGCAGGGTTGTTAATGTGTTTTATTCTTTTTCACTTTTTCTTTCTCTTGTTTACAATGGAATGCTAGAAGATTGTTAGCTAATGATCAAGGGATGCTAGTGCTCATAGTACTATGTGCGATTGTAGGGACACGTGAAAGGTGGAGGAGACTTTCTGGAAGAAAAATTTTTGGTGTGCTTAAATGATGTTCAATAGGTGGTGCTAATGCAGCTTATGTTGGACTACCAACCACAATTAAACATTACAGGGGCATGCAAAAGTTTGGGCACCCCGGTCAAAATTTCTGTTATTGTGAATAGTTAAGTGAGTAGAAGATGAGTTGATCTCCAAAGTCAAAGTTAAAGATGAAACATTCTTTTCAATATCTTAAGCAAGATTAGTGTATTATTTTTGTTTTGTATGATTTTAGAGTAAAAAATGGAAAGGAGCACCATGCAAAAGTTTGGGCACCACAAGAGATTTGAGCTCTCAGATAACTTTTACCAAGGTCTTAGACCTTAATTAGCTTGTCAGGGCTATGGCTTGTTCAGTCATCATTAGCAAAGGCCAGGTGGTGCAAATTTCAAAGCTTTATAAATACCCTGATTCCTCAAACCTTGTCCCAACAATCAGCAGCCATGGGCTCCTCTAAGTACCTTCCTAATACTCTGAAAATCAAAATAAATTATGCCCACAAAGCAGGAGAAGGCTATAAGAAGATAGCAAAGCATTTTCAGGTAGCCGTTTCCTCAGTTTGTAATGTAATTAAGAAATGGCAGTTAACAGGAATGGTGGAGGTCAAGTTGAGGTCTGGAAGACCAAGGAAAGTTTGAAAGAACTGCTCGTAGGATTGCTAGAAAGGCAAATCAAAACCCCCATTTGACTGCAAAAGACCTTCAGGAAGATTTAGCAGACATTAGAGTGGTGGTGCACTGTTCTACTGTGCAGTAACACCTGCACAAATATGACCTTCATGGAGAAGTCATCAGAAGAAAACCTTTCCTGCGCCCTCACCACAAAATTCAGCATCAGAAGTTTGCCAAGGAACATCTAAACAAGTCTGATGCATTTTGGAAACAAGTCCTGTGGACTGATGAAGTTAAAATAGAACTTTTTGGCTGCAATGAGCAAAGGTATGTTTGGAGAAAAAAGGGTGCAGAATTTCATGAAAAGAACACCTCTCCAACTGCTAAGCATAGGGGTAGATCGATCATGCTTTGGGCTTGTGTTGCAGCCAGTGGCATGGGGCACATTTCCATGGGTAGAGGGAATAATGAATTCAATTAAATACCAGCAAATTCTGGAAGTAAACATCACACTGTCTATGGGGGGGGGGGAAGCTGAAGGTGAAAAGAGGATGGCTTCTACAACAGGATAATGCTCCTAAAACACACCTCAAAATCCACAATGAACCACCTCAAGAGGCGCAAGCTGAAGGTTTTGTCATGGCCCTCAACGAAAAACTGTGAATAGACCTCAAAAGAGCAGTGCCCAAGAATCTCTCAGAACTAGAAGCCTTTTGCAAGGAAGAATAGAAGAATGGGCGAAAATCCCCCAAACAAGAATTGAAAGACTCTTAGCTGGCTACAGAAAGTGTTTACAAGCTGTGATACTTACCAAACAGGGTGTTACTAAGGCTACATCCACACTAGACTGGATAATTTTGAAAATGCCGGTTTCACATAAAAATGATAGGCGTCCACACTATGCATTTTTTAAAAATATCTCTAACCACATTGAAACTCAGATTTCGGCGAATCTCCTCCTGCGCATGCACAGGACACATCTACTGAAAACAAGCAGCATGTTTGGTGTCGAATGTCGCTGTAAAAGTGCGTGTTTGTGAAGTTACAGACTAGAAAAACTTAATGACAGACAGCTGTTGACTTTCGCGCAGGAGAACTTAAAAGTAAAAAAAAACACAAATACTGGAGCATACGGAGGCAACCGACAGGGAGTTCACGGACAGATTGACCCAGCTGACGACGAACATTGAAAAACTGACTAACTCTGCATTAATAAAGCACCTTGTTATATGTATAAAATATGTCTGCATCAGTGTTGTATTTCCATACAATGTTACATTAGGCTGTTACACATCTATTGTCAGAGAAGTACTTGCATAAATAGGTAAACCACCTTCATACGAGCAAGGACAGAAAACAGGGCAAAGTGAGTATACTTATTTATTCAATAAGTTTTGGGTCAAAGTATTTGGTGAGTACATTTCTAACTCTTCTGGCTTCAGTCTCGTTGCCGTCTGTTCTGAAATTGTTGGGTTGCGTTCAAGAAAACAATGAAATAGTGCACTGCTGTCTGACAGCGTTTTCAGAAGTCTCTGGTTACCCCGACCACACTGATCTGGCCAATCCAGAGTTTTCAAAAATACACACCTTGGAAAGCGTTTCTGAAAAGCTCTGGTTTTGGGGGACAAAATGGCCATTTTAGTGTGGACAAAGAGTAAAAACGAAGAGAAAAAGCTTTGGTTACAGATTTTGCTTCAGGCCCTTTTCCTTTTTTGTTATTTTGAAACTGTAAATAAATTATCTTAAAATATTAAAGATGTGTCATTTTTAACTTTATGCCTTTTGGAAATCAGGTCATCTTTCACTCACTTAGCTGTTCACAGTAAAAGAAATTTTGACTGGGTGTCCAAACTTTTGCATGCCACTGTACTAAAAGAAGTACATGTGCTAAGTTTACTACAATCAGAATCTCCATTAGATTCCATCAAACAGAGAATATAGAGTAATTTAGTTGTAATGCCAGCTAGTTAACAGAGCAATTGTAGTACCTTGAGGAAACAATTGTTCTGATAGCTAGTCTTGTAGTATTTGAGGTGTTACAAATATGGTGGATTCTGGTTAATTAAGCCATCAGTTAATTGGGGTAATCACTTATTTGGAACAACTCTTAGAGAACAAAAACTAATCAAGAAAATAGCCAGGATTCTCTTTATTTATTTGGGATACTGTTTAATTGAGAGAGGAGACTGTTGCCAGACAGTTTCTAACTAGCATCAGTTGTATGCATTTGTATGGCCATTAGACACAATACTGTGCTTCAAGTGAACACTTTTTAAATAAAGTCAGTTGCATGTGTTTGAATTGAAAAAGCTTTTTGTCACTGATAGTTGGTAAGAAATGAGCAGCGAGACATTCAGAACTGTGTTTTGCTCACTGCAGTTTCCAGAATTGAGGCTTGAAGATACCAGAACACGTCAGGAATAAAAATGAAATAGTTTCACTACTTCAGTAAGTTTGGTACTACGAAGAATTTGAAGGTATTGATCATCTTGAATGTTACTAAAATGAAGATTTGGAGGATACAATTGTCAAAAGCATTGTATGAAGGCAGTCCATTAGCTGCATTTGGTATATGCACTGATTTTGTTCATTTAGTCAATTAAAAGAACATGGCAGCATAATTTGTATGAATTCCTCCAATACTATTTTGAAATAATATCCAGTTTTATAGTACTGTAATAGTATCCATAGTGTTCCAATTTGGTTTGTATTTCATTTAAATACATAATTCGTAACTCAGTTAAACAGTTTCTTTTTTACACACCTTTTTAACTATTTCCATGAAACTTCAGCTAATTGTGGCATCTGTTTAATTGGGCCAAACTGTATTGGTCCCCCTATGTCCCAATTAACCAGAAAAATGATTTTTAATCCAGCCAACAAATAAAAATAAAAACATTTTATAATTACCTAGTATTGCAATCTTTTTTTCCAATTCTAAAGAAGAAATCTGTAACGTTTCTTGGACCTGCTCAAATCTGTTTTTTAAAAAAAGACACACGCACTTGAATTTACAGTAAGAATTATTTTCAAACCAAACTTGACCCCACACTTAAGGTGACCTTTTTTGACAGAGACAATGCTAAACATGCATCTATCAAATATTAAACAATGACAATTAGTTGAAAATGTATTTACATTGTTGTTGGTTTATACAGGTCTATCCAGTCAGCAAAATATATTTATTGCATATTTTATATCTTAGACATATAAATAGAGAATAAATACAAAGCATTTTATAATCAATTTTGTTACCTTTGTTGTTCTGTTCTAAAGGACTCTTCCAACTGTTTTACTGTATTTTTAAGTCCATCAATTGCTAATGCACTGTTTGATTTAGCTTTTTCAAATTCTTCAATTCTGCTTTCCTTTTCTTTCGTTATCTGAATTATGACTTCCTTTGCACTTTCTAATTCTTCTTCAACATACTTTTGAGAAATCTAAGTAAACAAAGAATTAATAGGTCAAATAAGAAGTGATTTTCATATTTTTGTAATTGTATGTAATTCAGAATTTCATACAACAATGAGTTCCTCTAGGAATCTATTCTGCAGCAAGTGTCTTCACCTTGAGAAAATTTTGCTAAAATTACTGAGCTGATCTCTAAACTACATACATTGTAATGCATCAAATTGGGGTAATTTAGCTAGAGTTGATCCAGATGGCAAATATTACACCTTGTGTTTAGTGATGGTTTAGATAAAAGTAGGGGGTGGATTTAAAAATATGATGTAATGCAGGAGCTTCAGTCATTGATCAATGACAGTGAGGAGACTAGTGTCTTTATGAATGAGAATAAATATCAGAGGTATGATGGACAATCTGAACCTGGCACTGAAGTTCAAGAGTGCATCAAAAAAGACAATGACTAGAATATAATTCAGTATGCCAAGAACCATCCCTTTCATGGGCTTGCTTTGGCAAATCTCTGCTGTACCTTAAAGTCAAGACCAGAACTGCTATTGTCCATTTTCTTTCAAGAAGCAGGGATTAGTCCTACAATTGAAAGACTAAATGACAATAAGAAGATGGTGAAAATGAGCCTGAACAAACTGCAGAATCAGTAGTTCAGCCGTAATCAGAAGAGGGGAAAAGGGCTAGGACAAATTGAGCAACTGATCTAGGTTCTTATCTATTGGGATAAGAATGTGGTTCTGGAAGTTAAGTCAGAGGTATCAGGAGCTACAGAGTAAAAAAAATTATGCCTATCAGAAAGTTAAGGGAATGGGAGAAATTGTGAGAAGTAATATCTGAGAATAATTAAAACTAAGGGAGAATTAACTATGTAAATAGTGGTAATCTCACATACTGGATTAAATAAAATATTTTCTTTGATGGGAGTTTAGTCAGACCATTTCTATCTGCGCTCCATTTGCAATCTCTACTGCATTCTAAGGCTATGTCCACACTAGACTAGATAATTTTGAAAATGACGGTTTCACATAAAAACGATAGGCGTCCACACCAAGTGTTTTTGAAAATAACTCCATCCACTTTAAAACAGGTATTTGAGCGAATCTCCTCCTACAGAGCATGCGCAGTACACATCTACATTAAACAAGCGACATGTTTGGTGTCGAATTTGGCTGTGAAAGTGTACGTGTGTGCAGTTACAGACTAGAAAAACGTAAAAGGAAATTGCAGACGATGGACAGCTGTTGGCTCTTGCATAGCAGGAGTTAAAATTAAAGAAAAACACAAATACTGGAGCATACGGAGGCAACTGACAGGGAGTTCACGGACAGTATGACCCAGCAGACACACAAACATTGAAAAACTGACTAACTCTTTTGCATTAATAAAGCACCTTGTTAAATGTATAAAACATGTCTGCAGCAGTGTTATCTTGTATTTCCATACAATGTTACAGTAGGCTGTTACACATCTTTTGTTAGAGAAGTACTTGCATAATTAGGTAAACCACCTTCCTACAAGCAAGGACAGAAAACAGGGCAAAGTGAGTATTATTTATTCAGTAACTTATGGGTCAAAGTATTTGGTGAGTACATTTCTAACTCTTCTGGCTTTAGTCTCGTTGTCGTCTGTTCTGAAATTGTTAGGTTGTGTGGGGGTTGCGTTCAAGAAAACAATGAAATGCCGTGCTGCCACCATCATCTGTTCTGGCATATTATGACAGCATTTCTAGAAATCTCCGGTTACCCCGTCAACATTACTCTGCCCAAGCAGCGTTTTCAAATTTACACACACTGGATGGCGTTTTAGAAAAACTCTGTTTTCGGTGGAGGAAAACGCCATTTCAATGTGGACAGAGGGTCAAAATGAAGAGAAAAAGCTTCGTTTATGGATTTATCCAGTCTAGTGTGGATGTGGCATAACTCTTTGTCCGTGCGCTCACCAAGACTTGCTACCACAACCACGTGTCCTCCATGGGAAATCTCCATTGCCATATTGTTCCATATGGCTTCCAGCTCTATTTCCAGGCCTCCTAGTTAGGTTCAGTAAGGATCCCAGGGGCTTGTGTTTGATTGTTTCTCCCACCAGATTCTACACGGCACCCTCACCGCCATTTGGAGATACTTGCAGGCCCGGTGTTTTTCTCTGTCACAGCTCACTCTCCACCACTTCCCACAGACCTCTCTGACACTTCATCCTCTGTCAGATCAATGCTTTCAACCACAAATTTTTCTCCTTATATTCAGGAAGTATTGTAAGATCAGCTGTCTCCAAACCAGAGCCTTTGCCACCTCCTACTGAGACCTTGACTTCCTTTAGGCCACGACCTTGCTACCTCCTAGCTCTTGCTCCAACCCTGCTCAGGCAACCTCCAGAGTGCAGACCCCGCTGCCTTTAGTTCTGGTTCTGATGACCCTAGCTATCTCCAGACCATGATCCCACTGCCTCCAGCTGCAGTTCCAACAGCCCTAGCCACTTTTGGAGCATGAATCCTGCCATCTCCAGCTCTGGTTCCAACTTCAGCTGCCTCCACAGCCAGGCTGAGACCTTCCTCATTGACCAGTGGATCCCTCAGCTCCTCTTCTCCCACTACTCCCCACCATCCTGAATTTCTCAGGCTCCCCCTTCCCCAATCCACTCTTTATTCCTGAGTCTCCATCTTCCTCCTTCCCCATTTTACCTGGATACCATAACCCTACCCTCTGCTGACCCCTCCAACTCTCTACCCCACTTTTGACCCTAGCTCTAATCCCCACTGTGCCTTCATCATCCTTTCCAACCTCAAGTTCAAGTTCAGTTTATTGCCATTTAACCATACACATGTATACTGCCAAACAAATCAATGTTCCTTTGGACAGAGGTGCACAACACAGTACATATAACTCACTCACACGACACAGTGATATTACACAAATAAATGAACAAATAAGGTACATTTGCAACATAAGTTTTAAAAAGTAAACAGAGTAAGGCTACTATGCACTTCATACATGATCAGACCGGGTGGTAGTCTTACAAATGGGGGAAGAAGCTGTTCTTATACTAGTGCTATGGTATTTCCTGCCTGTGGTGGGGGGCGGTGTCAGAGATTGGTATATGGATGAGAGAGCATATGCAGTGCTCTGAATAAATATCTCTGAGTGGAAAAGAGATGTTGATGATCCTCTCAGCAATCTTTTGTAGGGACCTTTCCCTCCTTGAGATAGAATGAACTGGTTCTGGTGATGTCATTGTCGAGAATGGCAGCTTAAGTCACTAGCTTCTCCTGAAAAACATGTATTAAGCCCTGTTATCCCATCAAATATAATATTTTTCGAAAAATATTTGAACTGAAAAGAGGGGCAAGAATGGGGAAAAAGAACGGAAATAAAAAAAGCGACTGCGGAGCCTGCGGCCGAGAGGAGTGCAGCGAGCGGCTCTCCGACCCGACCGCGTGCTAGCGAGGCGGATGCTGGACCTCGCTCAGGTTAAGTGGCAAATATCTTTGAAATCCTGAAAGAAATAATGGAGGTCCAGAAAGAAATAAAGCAGCAGCTCCATGATATTAAGGCAGAGCTCGCTAGCATTAATCAAAAAATAGCGGTGGCAGAGACTTGAATTGAGAAGGTGGAAGATCGCATTCAAAACGTGGAACGGATACTGAGTAAGATAATAAAAATATTACATCACCAAGAAGGTAAACTGCTTGACCTGGAGGGAAGATCACGATGGAAAAATATCAGAATCTACAATGTTCCCGAAAGAGCGGAGGGCTCGTCTATGAAGGAGTTTGTCAGAAAGTTACTGCAGGACGCGTTGGATCTTCCCTCGGCTATGAAGCTGGAAGTCAAAAGAGCCCACCGCGCGTTAGTCCCAAAACCTACCCAAGATAGAAAGCCACGCTCAATTATAATTAAATTCCTTTGGTACAGCACCAAGGCAGAGATTCTATGAAGGGCCTGGGGTAAGAAGAGAGTGTTTTTCGACCATAAATTAATATATTTGAACCAAGATTACCCCCCTGCGGTCCTGCAGAAATGCAAAGAATACACTGAAGTAAAGCGAGTACTAAAGCAAAATAAGATTAGATTTCAAACTCCATACCCTGCTAAACTTCGAGTGTTTTATGACAACGGGATGCCATTGTACCAGACAGTGGAAGAGGCGACTACAGACATGAAGGCCAAAGGGTTGCCCGTCAGCGTGACCAAAACGAAGGAAAGCCTGACTGAGGAATTATCCTGCTCCGCTTGGGAAATAGTGCGAGAATCGAGAAGGCAGGAGACAGGAGGAGGCCGAGAGAAATATATCAGGAAGAGACTGGGAGTTTCCTAAAGACAGCCCTGACCCCCTTCCGAAGAGCCATAAGGTTTGGCTAACTTTAAAAATGTTGAGAAGCTAAATGGAAGCAAAAGTACACGGTGATATACCTATCTCAAGAAATACTTATTATAATGTGGATTTTATATTACTTAGTTGTTATTCTTTATTCGCTCACTTACTCCTTTTTCCCCACCAAAATGATAATATATATATGTAGTGTGTGTGTATATATATAGATATATATATATACACATATATATGAGGAGTACACAGGGAAATCTTTTCTGTGTAATGGATTTGTTCACTGACTTTTATGAATACTGCAATGGGGGCCATCAACTCACAAGTAGGAGGGGTTATCCCCCACAGCTAGACATTTCCTCTAGCTCAACGCAGGGTCATCTACTAGAGACCTCAGCCTTGGAATCACACGTTTGTTGCCATTTTTGTTATTATTTGCGTTTCTTGGTTCTTATTTGTTCAGGGAGTAGATCGATTAAGTTTTATTCTAATTTCAATGATACATTGACAGATAAATACAGATGGTTAAGGACAAGGTAAAATTCATTTCTTTTAATGTCAATGGGCTATTAAATCCAATCAAACGTAAGAGAATTTTATTCAATTTGGAACAATTTGATTCATACTGGGAAAAATGGTTTAACTACATAATGCCTCATAGGCCTGATTTTATTCTCACAAATCAATGAATCTGTTGTAAAAAAAAAAGAGATCACTCCCTACTTGTACATAGTTCTTTCCTTTTGCTTGTTTTTTTCTTTCCACTCTTTTCTATAAGTGTGTACCTCAGATAAATACTTTGTGGAGATCTGTGATATATATGATTATATATATCATATATATATAATGATATATATATGTACAATGTCTGAAATACATCTTATGGAAATGTTTGTTTGATGATGAACTTAAATAAAAAAATAAATTATTTTAAAAAAGAGATAGAATGAACTGTCCTCAGCAGGGCCTTACCTTTGTCCCCCTTCCATTATCTCCCTCTCTGAGCCTACTACTTTGGAAAGGATTTCCCATCCTGTAATGACAACCCCTGCTCCCATCTTCAACACTCCTCTGCTTTTTGGACACTTTACTCTGGTCTTCTGCCCTCTTTAGATCTTTTCATCTCTAACTGCCAAAAATACATCAACCATTATGAATTCAGTATTCCTCTCTCCTACTCAAACCTCATACACTCTGAACATACTGACCTCTAGTCTCTCCACACCAATCCCAAACCCACCATTGAACCCACAGATAAGGGCGAGCCGTTGTAGTCTGGCAGACAGTCCTCTATCTTGCAGAGGTCAAGCAGCAATTCTCCTTTTAGATACTCCTTGCAAAGGACCCCACTAAGGAGTATAATGCCATTATTTCCTGCACTTATCACCAACCTCAATATAGATGTCTCTTATCCACTGCAGCCAACCTCAGTTTGTTTTTACCTCATATTCAAGATCCAAAAGTCTGACTATCCAAATAGGCCCACTGTTTTGCCTGTTCCTGCCCCAATGAACTCATGTCCACATACCTCGACTCCATTTTGTCCCCTTGGTTCAATCCCTTCCCACTTAATCCATAACACTTTTCATGCTCGCAATCATTTCTATCATTTTAAGTTCCCTGCTCCTGATTGCCTCATTGTCACTATAGATGTCCAATCCCTGTATATCAGGAAGGCCTAAAGCTCTCCGCTTCTTCTAGACAACAGACTGAATAAGATAAATTGTTGCGGGTGAGGCCCAGATGCCTTCTCCCTCTCGCAGCACTAGTCCTCACCCTCAATAATTTCTCATTCAGCTCCTCCTATTTTCTCCAAACCCAAAGTGTAGCCTTGGGCACCCACTGCTTTTTCATTGATTATGTGGAACAGTCCATGTTCCAAACCAATGCTGGTAATGGTCCCGAACTCTTCCTGCACTACATTGACAACTGCATTGATGCTGCTTCATGCACCCATGTTGAGCTCTGAATTTCATCAACTTTGCCTCCAACTTCCACCTACCCTCATATTTACGGTCCATCTCTGACACACTCTTCCCTTTCTCAATCTCTCTTTCTCCATCTTTGGAGGCAGACTGTCTACTGATATCTTTTATAAACCTACTGATTCTCACAGCTATCGACTATACCTCTTCCAAACCTATCACTTTTAAGAATGCTAACTTTTCTTTGCTGTTCTTCTGTCTCTGGTGCACCTATTCGCAAGGTGTGGCTTTCCATTCCAGAATATCTGATATTTGAGAAGTCCTTCTTCAAAGAACAGGATTTCCCTTCCTCTGTCGATGCTGCCCTTATCTGCATTTCCTCCATTTCTGGACTTCCACACTCGCCTCATCTTCCTACCACCAATCATTGCTCCCCACTGATCTCCCTCTTGGCATTAATCCCTGAAAGCTGGACAAGTGCTACACCTCTCCTACACCTCCTTCCTTGCCTCCATTCAGGGCCCCTTCCAGGTGAGCTGACTCTTTGTCTGTGAGTCTGTTGGGATCATCTACTATATCAGATGCTCCTGGCACATCAGTGAGACACTACGTAAAAATGGGAACGCTTTGTTGAGAACCTTCGCTCCATTCACCACAAGACGTGAAATTTTCCAGTGGGCATTCATTTGAATTCTATTTCCCATTCCCACTTTGACATGTCAGTCCATGGCCTCATCTACTATCACAATGAGGCCACACTCAAGTTAGAGGAGCGACACTTCACATTCTGTTTTGGGGTCTCCAACCTGACGGTATGAACATCAATTTCTCTTAACTTCTGGTAAATTTTACTCCCTCCCCTTCTCTCTTTTTCCATTCCCCATTCTGACTTCTCTCTTACCCCTTTTCTTCTTCTCACCTCTCTCTGGTGCTCCTCCTCCTCCTCTATTATGCTCCATTCTTCTCTTCATCAGAATCCTCCTTCTACAGCTCTTTACCTTTTCTGCCTATCACCTTCCAGCTTCTCACTTCATCCCATCTCTCCCCCACACACCCACCTTTCTCCTCACTTAGTTTCCACCTATCGCCCTCCAGCATATAGTCCTTTCCCCTTCACCCACCTTCTTATTCTAGCTTCATTCTTTCCAGTGCTGAAGAATATCAGCCTGAAACATTGACTACTTATTCCCCTCCACAGATGTTACCTAACCTGCTGAGTTCCTCCATCATTGTGTTGTTAAATATAATTTGTTAATATATCTTTAAAGTAACAATGAAAATTGAATATTGTTAAAGGCCGTTACTTTTATTGTGTTCCTCTAAACTAGAAATTATTCCAGAACAACATTCTAAAGTTAGCTCTTATTATCAAATCAGCAAATAGAAATAGTTAATAAGCTCGGCTTTAAAGAGGAACATCTGGATTCTTCCCTGTGTAAATTCATTCGATCTTAGATGCACCTTTTAGAATTCAGCTGTTACATAACAAAGATTTGTGGGCAATCTCCCTGTTTCCAAAGGAGAAATTCATACCTCTCTTTTGTTCAGTAAGTCCTTTGTTTTTTCCAATTCAGTTGTCAAATTTTGTTCTTTGGCATGTAACTCCAGAAGTTTTTCATTGAGATGTCCTTTTAAAACAATTTAATAAATGAAAAAAGAATGAAAACTATAACAATATAAAAATACATTTCTAAATATTTTCCACAAGTACTGAATATGTATTAAAACATTTTATATTGTCCATTCCACCATACTTCTTGTTACTCAACAATGAGTAGGAAATACTTGCCAATAAAATATATAAATTAAGCCATAACCACATGTATTAGTAACAGCCTTGGGACTCCTATAAAAGTGAAACCATATAGCATTAATGTAAAACATTTACTCTGATTATATATTTAAGATAATAAAAAATATTTATTAGCACAAAGGTGATTGATCCAAATTAAGAATTTAGAGAAACAATCTTATCAAATGCTAAGCATATATGTTATGATGTAATTCATTTTGGTATGGATGGCTAGAAAAGCTGGCACCTGGAGAATAGTTGTGATGGTCAAATACTTAGCTTTATCTGACACTTTAAATTTCTTTATCATTTTTACTTATGGTAAATTACTTGTGCTTGCAACATATTTAAGTCAAATAGGTAAGTTTCTTGTATATCTCAAGCCCCAAGATCAAATGTCTAATTTGTTTTTTTTAATATTAGATTTAATTTTATCCTGCCTAAAATATTCAAATATATCAAACATGAAGACTTCTTGTCAGTGTGTTTTATGCATCATACCTTGACACAAAATTCAACTTGTAGCTATTTTGCTTTGAGTTAATAAGAATCAATAGTGCAACAAATGAAAAACAAGGCAAAGTAAGGATGTAAACAGTTAATTGTGAACAATCAATATGGAGAAACTGTCTATGGCAGAAAATTCACCTTGATGATTTCCATAGTACTCTTTACCAGCATTTACAAACATTTTACAAAAGGGCCTTGCTACACTAGCACAGCCAGAAATGGAAAGTTATAAAACAACAGGTTAATTCAGCTTGAATCTCTCGAACTCCTCAAAGCACAATAAGTAAAATATGGTGGTAATATAGAGAGCTTAACTATGAAAGAGATGTGTGAACTTTCTAAATATGTGGCAACAATAATGAGAAATGTTATCCCTTGTTTCAATACTTAGGGAGTGATAGGTCTTGCAATTCACACAGATCTCCAGATTCTTAAGAGGAAATGTGTCATTTATGAATTCAAACAGTTCTGGAATCCCACAACCTACATGCACCTGATGGTCTTTACTCAAAGCAAAAGAGATGATCACTTTTTCTTTAGCAGTGATCTCCATAAAGAAATTCTAAGAACTGTAATGGATAAAAGTGATCAGGTGTCACTTCCTAGGATAATCTTAAGGTTAGGAAGATTAGAGTGAATTCTCCTACACTCCACAAGCAGAACAGCTCAGGTACGGGGACATATCTGGAGATTTGGCTCCAGTATGTCACAGACCTCTATTGCCATTGAGTGACAAAATCATTTTAGGAGGAAGAGGACTGTGATGAGTCTTGTATACATTCTGCGAGAAGTTGCGGTGGTGGAGGAGTATAAATACTTGGGTGTTCACCTCGACAACACTCTTGATAGGAAAACTAACACCAACACTGTTTGCAAGGCAATGAGCAGACTCTATTTTCTAAGGAAGCTGAAATCCTTCAATGTGTGCAGCAGGATGTTGGAGATCTTTTACCAGACTGTTGTAGCAAGTGCAGTCTTCTTTGTGGGTTTATGTTGGGGGATCAGCATCAGTGCTGGTGATGCAGAAAGACTAAATAAACTCATTAAAAAGGTTGGATTTGTCCTTGGCTACAACCCGGACTCTTTTGAGTTAGTGATGGAGAGGAGGTCACTAAACAAACTATTATCCATCACGGACAAATCAGGAACATCCTCTCCATGACCTATTGAATAAGCAGTGGAACACCCGTTTGAATACGCAATTCAGCCCCACTGTCACAAAGATTGTTACAGAAAATCTTTCCTACCAAATGCAATAAGCATATACAACAGTTCATCTCTGTGCAACAGGAGAACATACTTCATAGTACAATCTGTTTATTTTGTAAATTATTACTGTGTATATTATTCTGTACTTCATTAGGTAATATTATTATTTCTTTTGTTTAGTATGTTTTTAAATGTTGCTGCTGTAATGAAATAATTTCCCACTCAAGATCAATAAAGTACTTGTTACAATAATTATTATTATTATATCTATTAGATATAGCTCCCAGGAGATCTGAAGGATGTCTCGGAAAAATGACCAGTTCTGATACAGAGAGAAATACCCAAAGTTGTGAATTACCCAAAATTCAATGATTTGATTTTGATTCTGGAAGGCTGTAACGTGTTCTTTTGGAAGATGAAGTGCTATTCTTCAGATTTGCATTGGGCTTTGTTGTAATAGTGCATGAAGCCACGGACAGATCAGCTTGGGAGTTAAATGGATAATTAAACTGCAGTCAACCAGAAGCTCATGATCACTGCTGTGCTGTGCTGTGCTCTGCAATCACCCAATCTGCATTTGGCTTCTTCAGTGTAGAGGACACCACACCAATTTATCTGTCAGTGGTTCTTTTGTTAATTATCATAGAACAGCAAAATAATATAATTCCCATGAATTCTAAACAACAGGCTTGGTCTGGATTTCATACAGAATGCATACAAAAATTTATTTTAGATTGATCAAAATAGTAACATTGCTTACTAGTTGCTTCCTCTAGCTGATCACATTTGATTTTGGACTCCTGTAGACTAATCCATGTTTCATGAAGCTCAGTGTCTTTTTGTTTATACTGCTGTTGGAACTGCAGTACCTTGAAATGAACAATTTAAGCATAATCAATACATGATTAAATTTGGAAAAAGCAAGTGTGGCTAAGCTAAGATTTATTTGAATATATATCCTCTCCTTGTATTTTCTATAAAGCATAATATCTGTTCTTGTGGAGCTTTACCAGCAAGAGCATTTGAAGAATATTTGCACATCATACAAATATCACGGAGGCAACTACAAAAATATTTTGCAGATTTTGCAGCAGCTACCAGGCAGAAGGATTGTTTATTGACTACAGTCCTAAGCAAATACATTTCCAAACTTCTCGACTTGGGACTTGATAGCTATCTGCAACTGGATTATTGACTTGCTGACAAAAGGACAGTAAGTACTAGACAACTGGATGACTCGTTGGGGCACACTTTGAGAGAAAGGTAGTACAGTCTGATGTGATGTGCTTTGAAAATTAAAGAAGAAAAACTCAGTTTATTAAATAATAAAGATGCGTAGCAAGACAAATATAGCTCCTTCTCGTTTAACGAAGGACACTTTTGATGACAACATTTCTGGTTGATCCTCCACCCTTCAAGAATACTCTACCGTATTCATTTCTTTTTCCCCGGCTTAAAGCCACATACAGCTGACCATGCTGGAATACCGGTTTCTCCAGATAAATCAACACATTCTCCATGGTTTGGCCTTGCGCCTTATGTATGGTCATAGCAAAGCTATGTATGTGGCTTTAAGCCGGGGAAAAAGAAATGAATACGGTAGAGTATTCTTGAAGGGTGGCAGATCAACCAGAAAATGCGGATATTCCCAGATTCTACACTTGGACTAATAAGAGATGGGAAAACAGTGGAGGAGTACTCTGGGATTTTTGAAGCAAATGTTCTGGGTTGAGTGTATACCATTTCTCCATGAAGTGGTGACCTCTACTATTTGAGACTTCTTCATCACAAAGGGATGATGCCTGTGGTAGCGAAGCGCATTCAAAATTCAAAATACCCTTCAAAGCCAATGAAGATGCCCTTTGTAACATCGATAAAAATACCAATACTGCAAATTTACTCCAAAAGCAAGGCTTATTGTCTGAGATGAGTGCCCCGTGATTAGGAGGAAGAGCTTCAAAGCCATGGACTGGACTCTTGTGATGTATGCGGCAAGAATGAGGCCTTCAGGGGTATTTCGAATCATTGAAAACACGTGATGGAGATATCCTTCCATCATTCAAAGACGTCTGCAGAGAGAGGATTGTTGCAATCTGACGATCATTGGCAGCAAACTATGGAAGAAACAGAGAAAACAAGAATGTCCAGAGCAATGAGAGATTTGTTAGTTGTCTTACTAACAAACACTGAAATCAACAATCCACAGCAATTATGGAACTGGTTCAAGAATGCAATGTCTGAAGATTTCTTACAAATGGAGAGGAGAACTATCAATGATCCTAATATCATGATCGCTGAAAGGCATCGTGGACAAGCTCTTCTGTATTTCCAAGAGAAACTTGAGAACTTGGGCAAAACACTTGAAGAATATAACTTGCCAACACCAAAAAATGGTACAATTACTTAAAGTGCTGGCAATCTGGAATTATTGCGTGAACTGCAATACAACAGAGATGAACAGCAGGAATTTGTTTCACAGAAGGAGCCCCTATTGAATAATGAGCAAAGAGAACCTTATGAATATGTGTGCGACTGCTTGGAAAGGAATCTCTCTTCAATGATTTTCATTGATGCACCAAGAGGAATGGGCAAGACATTTATCATCAACTTGATCCTCGGTAAATTTAGGGGAGATGGAGGTGTTGCTCTTGCTGTAGCATCATCAGGTATTGCAGCAACATTGATGCCTGTGGTAGGGAAGCGCATGCAAAATTCAAAATACCCCTCAAAGTCAATGAAGATGCCCTTTGTAACTTCGATAAAAATACCAATACTGCAAATTTACTCCAAAGGCGAGGCTTATTGTCTGAGATGAGTGCCCCATGATTAGGAGGGAGAGCTTCAAAGCCGTGGACTGGACTCTTGTGATGTATGCAGCAAGAGTGAGGCCTTCGGGGGTATTTTAACCATTTGCTGTGGTGATTTCCGTCAGCTTCTACTGGTTGTGAAATATGGAAATGATACTGATGTGGAGAATTCATGCATAAAATAATCCTACTTATAGAGAAGCTTCATCAAGTTTCAACTGAAGAGAAACATGTGATTGAGTGAGGGAGAAGGACGATATTCAGAATTCTTATAGGATGTTGGAGAAGACAAGATTAAGAAAAATGAAAATGATAAAATCGAATTACCTGAAGATATGATTCTGCCAGCAAAATCTATGGAAGAATGCATTGATTTCATCTACCCGACATTCGACAATCCTGCCTAACTGTTCGAGGAATTCTATCTTGGTTCCTCTCAATGAAATGATGCAAAAAATAAACTTCACATGCATTAGACACTTCCCTGAAATCATGAAAGAATACTGTTCCTTCAATGCCATAGTGAAGGAGCTAACACCACTCATATTCCAATAGAATTCCTTGATTTGTTCAAACTCTCTGGATTGCCGCCACATAAACTGGAATTGAAGAGGGGATCTCCCATCATCTCAGTGAGGAACTTGGATTCACCAAGGCTTTGGATGGTGGTGGAAGAACTGCACGACAATCTCATCGTAGCGAAGATAAACATTGGTGTGTTCAATAATGACATTGTCATGATCCCAAGAATTACTCTCAATTTATTAGAAGGGGAAGATGTCCCTCTTCAGTGGAGCCAGTTCTATATGCCCTCAACTGCATTTCTTCCATTTTACACAACGTCTGCCCTCACCCCATCCTCCCGCCACCACACTAGGGCTAGGGTTCCTTATGTCATCACTTACCACCCCACAAACCTGTGTCCAGCACATAATTTTCTGTAACTTACGTCATCTTCAACGGGATCCCACAACCAAGCACATCTTTCCCTCCAACCAACTTTCCACAAGGATTTTTCCCTACATGACTCCCTTGTCCACTCTGTCCCACCCTACTGAATTCCTTTGTGGTACTTACCCTTGCAAGTGGAACAAGTGCCTCACCTGCACCTACACCTACACCTTCTCCCTCATTACCATTCAGGGCTCCAAATACTTCTTCCAAGTGAGGCAACACTTCACCTGTGAGTCTGTTCGGAGTCATCTACTGTAACTGATGCTCCCAGTGTGGCCTCCTGTATATCGATGAAGCCTGACATAGACTGGGAAACCACTTCGCCAAGCAGAAAAAGTGCAATCTCCTGTTAGCAACCCATTTCAATTCTACTTCCCATTCCTTTTTTTAATAAATTTTTTTTATTGAATTTTCAAATGGTTACAGAAGGAAAAAAAAATTATCAACCCTTCCCCCCCCTTAACCCCTCCCCCCTAATATATCCCTGTAGAAAGAGAAAAAAAAGAGAAAGAAAGGAAGAATGCCTGGATATCGGAAGATCCCCACATGCTCCATGGAGTTCATAATAGCTTTAGTATATATATTTATTTCTTTCCCCAAATAACCAATAATTTTATCTTCGGAGCACCTATATATTTAATCCTATCTTTTGTAAATAAGGGCGCCAAATTTTCAGAAATATTTCATATTTATCTCTTAAATTATAAGTAATTTTTTCAAGCGGAATGCAGCTAAAAGCTATATCTATTTTTATTTTCTTAATGATTGTTAAAAATCTTTTTCTTTTCACCGGTCCATTAAGCCCATTAACATTAAAACTTTAAAAATTCAGTAAATTAGTCATTATTTTTAACAGGGTTACTCCAGTCTATAGTAATACCTAACTTTTCAACTTTCATAGTACCTTGGGGAATCTTTTTAAAATTCTCCGTGTTGCTATGTGTCTCCCCCCCCCCCATAGGAATCGATCTGAAGTTCCCCCAGCTCCCCCGTAACATAAAAAAGTATATATAAGAGAAGAAAAATAATATCACTACTCTCGATTAATATTTCTCAAATTTTTACATTTCTCCCCCTGTATCATATAATTAAGAATATATTTAAATATTCTTCTGTCCTTAAAAATCCATCAACTCCATTCACTGTCCCTGTCTTCATCTTTAATCCGTTTCACTTTTAAATCTTTGGCTGTGGTTAGCGATATTTGGGAGTTCTTGTGCAAATTCTTTCGCATCCCGATAATCAGTAAAAGATCTTCTTTTTCCGTCATCCAAAAACATTATCTCAGGGTTGCTGGATGGCGCAATATAAATTTATAACCCTTTTCCCATAAAACTACTGGGTTAAATTCCTTTTTTCTCCTCAAAAGGTCATAACTTATATCAGGATAGAAAAGAACTGTTTTCCCTTCTATCGTCAATGGCCCGTTTCTCTTTCTGGCACGTTGGGCAGCCACCTTCAGGATCTTTTCTTTATCTTGATATCTTAAGCATTTTATCAAGTTTGATCATGGGTTTTGATCAACTTGAGGTCTTGATCTTAAGGCTCTGTGAGCCCTTTCAATTTCAATTAACTGGGTTCCTTCTTCCATTTCCAAAATTTCCGGAATCCATTTTTGAAAAAAATTTATTGGATCCTCTCCCTCTATACCTTCTTTAAGTCCAATAATCTTAATATTATTTTGTCTGCTAAAATTTTCAAGTACATCCACTTTTTCCAACAACCGTTTTCTTTCTGATGTCCAGGCAGAAATATTATCTTCCATTTTATTCACTCTATCAATGGTGTCTCCCGTTGTTTCTTCCAAGTTTTTAATTTTCTTGTCCATTTTGTCCTGTCTTTTCATCATTTTATCAAACATAATCTTCATATTTTTAATATCTTTTTTATTACTTTTAATGCTTTTAATTCATGCATTATTTGCACCAAAGATTTTTTTATGTCTCCAATATCACCTCCAACCTCTTCCTGTTGCTCTTCTTTGTCTCTCCATCTTCGTCTGATTTATCCAGAGAATCTGATTCCACCTCATATTCACTTTCACTTTCAGTTCCAATCATAGCTGGGATTTGTAGTTTGGGTTGCTCGAGCTTGCACATGCCCCTTCCATCATGCATGCGCAATTCCTGTTGCTCTTTTTTTTTTGGAAACGGTTGATGTTGCCGCAGTTTCCTGTTCTGTATCGCCAGAGGTATAATGCACTTGAGCCCGAGGCTCTTTCATGGTGGCCGGCCTTGATTCTTTTCCAACTTGAGTTGTCTTCAAAGTAGTAGTTTTCTTCTGCTTCTGTTTAGGAGACATATCTTAAGACAATCCTGAGTAGTTTATAAGTAATTTTTAAAAAGTATTTACTAACTTTTCTTCACTTAAACATTATTTTACTGGTTTTTTTATGGGAGAGCTGGATTTCCACATCTCGATCCTACGTTATCACGTGACGTCCCCCCCTACTTCCCATTCCTATTCCAACATGTTAATCCACAGCCTCCTCTACTGCTATGATGAAGCCACACTCAGTTTGGAGGAGTGGCACCTTATATTCTGTCTGGATCGCCTCCAAACTGATGGCATGAACATTGATTTCTTGAACTTCCAATAATTGCCTTCCTTTTTTACCATTTCTCATTCTTGTTTTCCTTTCTCAAGTTACCTCCTTACCTGGCTATCACTATCCTCCTCCCCTTTCTTCCATGGTCTTCTCTCCTCTCCTATCAGATTACCCTCTTCTACAGCCCTTTATCTCTTTCACCAAATAACTTCTCGGGTCTTTACTTGAACCCTCCCACTCTCCCGGTTTCACCTATTACCTACCATCTTATATTCTTCCTCCCGTCTCCCAACCTTCTTACTCCAACTTCTTCTCTTTCTTTCTAGTCCTGATGAAGATTCTCGGTTTGAAAGATCAACTACTAACTCTTCCATAAATGCTGCCCAGTCTGCTGAGTTGTTCCAGCATTTTGTGTGTGTTGCTTTGGATTTCCAGAATCTGCAAATTTTCTGTTCTGAACCTACTAACCCACACATTTTTGGAATGTGGGAAGAAACCGGAACACCCAGGGGAAACCCACGAGGTCATGGTCATAAATTACCCAACTGACACCCATTAACTATATCCTGTTCTGTTTGTGGAAGATCTATAACATTGGCCACATTAGACATCTCAAAACTTCCAAGACCAGGAAGGAAGGAAATCATCCTTGATTCCAAGTAACTACAAACAGAATGGGCAAGTATGGCTTAAGGTTTTAATACTAGTCCTAGTGCTTATTTTCCAGTTTAATCAAGTTCAGGTTTAATTATCATTTAACCATAAATTAATACCCACGAATACAGCCAAACAAAACTGCGTTCCTCTGGGGCTAAGGTGCAAAGCACAGTACCAATAGGCGTACACAGCATAAGACACATATAGCACCTATAAAATAGCAGTAAACATACAGTTATACAGAAAAATATATAGCCCAAGTTCCTGAGTGATATGCATTGTAAACTGATTGTGCATGGTTGCTGTCGGGAAGAACAAACAGTTCTCAGCAGTTAGTAGACGAACACTGCACACAAATTTACAGAGCACTCAATCCACCTTGTCCGCCGTTGAGCGAAAACTGGAGAGGGGCCAATCCATCATGGACGCCATGCCACACTGCCTCCAGCATCTCCCCTCCTGGACTGCTTCAATAGGTAGGACTGCAGCATGAGGTATTGCCATCTCTATAACTGAGGCCACGCAACTCCTTTGCCATCAGCCTCGCCAATAAACCAGTGAACGGGACTTGCAGTATTTTACATTACCAATGTCCATCAGCATCTTGTGATCACAAGCAAAACATCCAAGACAATCACTCACTGTTAGACTACACACTGGTTTCACCTTCCAACTCTAATGCCTTTCTGCAGCAGGCAGCAACACTGTCTGCACTAAGTCCAGCACCTCCAGCTCTTCTACCAATGAGAAGCTCACTGATAGGTTAGATCTGCAACACCTGAAGTTTTTAATGTTTTGTGATTGTAAAAAATACATTTAAAAAAAAGACAAAAACACCTTTGGTTGGCCCAGGAGGGGCTGCTGTATCTGAGCATGCCACCATTTTACCATCACAGCCAACCAATCAGAGGTCAAAGATTCTCATGAGTTGATCTCTGTGGATGAAGAGGAAGAGGAGGTGGAAGAAGAAGGGAAAAATGAAAAGTTTAGTTTTGGGTGCAACTTTTTGTTTGTATAGCCCAAAATAGCCTAATGGGAGAAATAGAAAAGTATCAAAATTTTGCTGAAATTTAAAGATAATCTCTGTGCAAGTGGCCATTGAAACAGACAAGAATTGGCTCTACACAAAGGCTCAAATAAATTTCAATCTCTAAAGGCTTGAATAAAGCTGATAGAAATAAAAGTGGAAAGAAGCACCTAGAGAAAATATGAAAACAGAATCTACAATATAGTAATACAAAATAAAGTCTCTAGACAAGTGATACAGTAAAGCATTATTACATTCAGTCTGTATAACCAGTGAAAAAATTAGTGCTGAAGGAAATAGGTGAAATCTGAGCTGATTCATACAACCCCATTTTTGCATACATTGTGGCTAGATATCATTGCATAACACTGCATCTTATTGCACTGGAGTTCACCTGGATATAATAACAAGATGCAATATACAATTTAACTATTCAGAGATTTGTCACCTTGTCACGGTGGAGAGGCTTGAGTTCCTGAGATCCCAAGAGCAATGCTAGGATCACCCACGGCGGTTCCAGACAAAGAGTGATCCAACCAAGACCTCAACAGCACAGCTGGTGGAAGATGATGACACTTCACAATGGCAGTGAAGGCAGAGAAAGGCTATAGCAGTGAAGGGTCCCCAGTTTTCTTGGATACCATGCTCCTAGACCCTAACCCCAGTCTGTCAGGGACCGTGTGGTGACTGCCCATGCATCGGTCTCCCCACATTAAATAAAGTCACACACAGGCACTCTCCATTAAGGGAATAACCCCTTTGGTGAACATCATACTTGACTTGAGTGATCACACTACTACAATTGGAAGCTTTCAACTCTCATTATAAAGCAACTTGTTACAAGATGAGCTGCGATTTATCATTACTCACTTACAGAATAGACATAATCTGCTTCATAAATTTGACGACCAAAGTGGTATATAATTCAAAAGTCAAGACAGATTTCCACAAATGTACTGTGGAGATCATTCTGACTGGTTGCATCAATGCTCAGTATGAATGCTTCAATGCACAGGATTGAAAAAAAGCTGCAGAGGGTTGTAGACTCAGCCAGCTCCATCGTGGACACTAGCCTCCTCACAATCGACATCTCAAAGGGCAGTTCCTTAAGAAGATGGCATCATCATTAAAGACCTTCACCATCCAAGACATGCCCTCTTCTCATTATTACCATAAGGAAGGAGGTACAGAAGTCTAAGGATGTACACCCAATGTTTTAGGAACAGCTCCTTTGCCTCGGCTATCAGATTTCTGAACAGTCCATAAATCATGAACATTGCTTCACTGTTGTTCTTGTTTTGCACTATTTATTTATTTTTATAATTTTCTTAACATAACTGATAATTTTTTTAATCCATTGCATGGTATTGCTGCTGCAAAACAGATTTCATTACGTCAGCTATAATAAATCTGATTCTGAAGGTTTTGTTGGGGATCATTTCATTGAGTATTATGCATAGTGGAGTAAAGATGTTTCCATACAGACTATCTAATGTAAAAGTAGCTTATATTCATTTTTTAAAACTTTTCGCTTTTAAACTCATTGAATGCAGGAGGACTTTGCAAAAAAAATTCTACAAAATGGTTTGCCTATATTAAAAAATGAAATGCTAACACATGAAAAGTAGAAAATTAAAAAGTATATTAAAGCACTGAATAATATAACTTAAAATGAAACAATCCTAAATTAACATCAACTGTCAATGATAAACAAATGTCTGAAGACCAGGAAGAGTACCCATTTTTGGTGGACCCAATATCATATGGTAATACTGTATAACTTTATAAGTTATGCTGCTTTAATGGATCACCACATGCACTCAGAAAAGTTAGTTAGATATTACTGAAATTCACTGAGTAATAACAGAGTGGATTCTAGATATATTCCTGAGTTTTCCAATTCTCACTCGGGGGTAATTATCATGCTTCTTCATTATAGAATGCTTCAGCCATAAAATTTATGCTGAGCAAACTAAATCAAATTTTTTTCTTAATTTATGAATATAAAGTAATTCATTTTACAATTTGCAGTACAAGTACTAAAATACCTCATTTTCTTTATCATTTAATTGATGTTGATACTTATTCTTAAGCTGTTCTCTTTGTTCAATTTCTTCATTTACTGCAAAAAGGAGGATCATTTGTCACTATATTTAGAAACATAATATATAAAGTATTGGCCATAATGTGAAAAATAACCTAAGAAATTCAATGATTGTATCATCAATTTGAAATGGATGGCAACATTAAAATAAAATTGAAACCCTGACACATGTCATTCTTTTACTGGAAGAATGCAGTTCACTGTTACCTCATTTTGCACTGAGGGTGCACACCTCACCTTGAGAACGTTTACGGAATTGGTTCCAAAAGAAGTGATCAAATAATTATAAGTATGCAGACACATTACTAACTGGTTTTTTTCTCTTTCCATGAGCAACAAATGAATATTTAATTCAGGGTAAGGATAGGATAACTACACAATTAAACAATGAACATTCAGTGAGATTTCCTACAAACTTATGAACCTTTACAAACTACAGAACAATGTAAACTAGGAAGTGATATCAACCAAAATGGACAAATCAAACACAGACTGGGTACAGAACACCTGTGTTCTCTCTTCAGAAATGACCACCCCACTCCTGGCATCTGATTGCTTTGTCTATTAATAACCACCTCTCTCCTCTGAATTCTGTCTGGGTCTCCTGCTGTTACAAGGAGGTCTGACACAAACTCAAGGCACACTACCACATCTTTCATATGGGCATGCTGCAGCTAACAGAAGATTTCTAAATTTAAATCACATGTTCATTTTGTTTATATCAGGACCAGCCACTTTTGCCTATCATCCAAATCGTCTCTTTCTTTCATTTGTATATTCTAGCCTGCTGGGCATGTCTTAGCAAAACAGACCATAACAATAATAATACATAACAATACTTATATTTTACAACATTAGCAACACAGACAAAAACTGGTCTTTAACAGTTACATTATTTCACCCTTTCACAGCTATCCTGTTTGATTCATTCATTGTCCCAGTCGCTGTTCTCTGTTACCTAAACAAACTTTGTTTTCTTTCTTTCTCAGTTCTGACAGACTTGGAGCTAAAATGTTAACTAAGCAACACACACAAAATGCTGGAGGAATTCAGCAGGCCAGGCAGCATCTATGGAAAAAAGTAGCTGACATTTCAGGCCAAGACCCTTTGTTAGTCCTGCCAAAGGGTCTCAGCCCAAAACGTCAATTGTCTTTTTTCCCAAAGATGCTGCTTGGCCTGCTGCATTCCTCCAGCATTTTGAGTGTGCTGCTTGGATTTCTAGCAACTGCAGATTTTCTCGTTTAAAATGTTAACTACTTCTTTTTCCATAGAAGTTGCTTGACCTGCTGAGTTTTTTTTTCAGCATTTTGTTTTTATGTTATATTGTATGTTTTGATTATCTTCACTTCTTTCTCTCCAACCAACCCTCCCCAGTAATCATCCTTGAAGTTTAAAATACAACTGTATAGATCATTTTCTTTTGATCTGCTCACCCTTTGCTCAGCTTAGACTTCAACATGTAGGGCAATACTAATGACAATTCTGCAACTCCTACAGAATGCTGGAGGAAGACAGCTAGTCAGGCAACATTTGTGAAGGGAAATGATGTTTTGGTCCAAGGCACTTCATCAGGAATGGAAAGGAAGAAGACGGAAACCAAAATATAAAATTTGGGGAAGGGGTAGGAGCACATCTGGCAGGTAATAGGCTGAGCCCAAGTGAAAGGGGGAAGGTAGGTGGGTGAGAATAATAATACATAACAATACTTATATTTTACAACATTAGCAACACAGACAAAAACTGGTCTTTAACAGTTACATTATTTCACCCTTTCACAGCTATCCTGTTTGATTCATTCATTGTCCCAGTTGCTGTTCTCTGTTACCTAAACAAACTTTGTTTTCTTTCTTTCTCAGTTCTGACAGTCTTGGAGCTAAAATGTTAACTAAGCAACACACACAAAATGCTGGGAATGATGCAAGAATGTGGGAGGTGATAGGCAGACAAAGCAAAGAAGTGAAGAAGGATTCTTCTAGGAGAAGGTTGCAAGGTGTCCACACAAAAGATGATGAGAAGTCTGTGTCTAGTGGTGTACCACAGGTACCAGTGCTAGGACTTTTACTGTGTGTGATTTATATCAACCATTTGGATATAATCATAGGAAGTACGATTAGTAAGCTTACTGAAGATATGAAAATTGGCAGTGTTGTGGATAGCACAGAAGGTTCTTTAAGGCCAAAACCTTCCTGATCCAGGATATACATCAATTGGAAAGTTGGCCAGTGTGTTGACAGAAGGACTTTTATGCTGACATGTGAGGAATGTATTTTGAGAAGTTAAACAGGGCATGTCATATACAGTAAATAATAGGGCACTAAGGAATATTAATGAACAGAGTTGTGAATAGCCCAAGTCCATAGTTCCTTGCAAGTGGCAACATAAGTAGATAAGGTGGTCAAGAAGGCATATGGCAATGTTGCCTTCATAGTTGGAGGCCTTGAGTATAAGAATTGGGATATTAAGTTGCAACTTTAAAAACTAGTTAGGCTGCTTTTAGAGTATTGTATACAGTTCTAGTTATCATACTTTAGGAAGATTGTGATTGCACTGATTGAGTGCATAGAAATTCTCCAGGATGTTGCCTCAAATGGAGGATTTCAGAATGGGGAGAGATTGGATAAAATGGGCTTATATTATCTGGAGTTAGAGACTGAGTGATTACCTGATAGAAGTAAAATCATCTATCCATGGTAGGGTATTGAAAACAAGAGGTGGGTGTTTTAAAGGGAGTCTGAGGGTTAAGTCTTTTTCAAAGGTTCAAAGGTGCACTTTAATCTCAGAGAAATATAAACAATACTCATCCTGAAATGCTTTTTCTTCGCAACCATCCACAAAAACAGAAAAGTGCCCCAAAGAATGAACAACAGTTAAATGTTAGAACCCCAAAGCTCCCTCCCTCCCAGCTCCCCTCCCTCCCGCATGTAAGCGGCAGCCAGCAACAATGTTTACAGTGTGATTTGTATTTGGAAATTGCTGCCAGAGGAAGTGATGGGATCTGATACCGTTACAGTGTTTAAGAAGCATAGATACTTATGTAGGCAAAGGAAAGAAAGATATGGTCTTTATTGTAGGTAAATGGGACTAATATAGATGTTGGTATGCGCCTGGTGGACCTAAAGACCTGTTTCTGTGCTGTACTACTCAATGAATTGTTGTACCTCAAGCTTGCATTATGTCCCAATGTAACAGTATACTGTTTATCAACACAATACATAGGCAAAAGAGCCTCACTTGCTATGCGCTTACAGTATTTTGTTTTATTTTCAGATTTCCAGCACCTGCTGTTTGAATTTTCAGTTGCTGAGCACTAATGATTTAATGCATTCTCATTAGCTGAGTCAACATAAACAAGATGGCTGTGTTCAGCAATCAGAAAGAGGTAATATAAGGCATCTCTTAAAAACATGAGACTAAGCTGAGTGTAACTGGAGACAATTCGGGGGATGTTGAAGTGGGGAGAAAGCTGGCATTGTTTTGCTTAAATAGCAAGTAGAGTTCCAGAAGGGGGTGGTATTGAAGATAGGGCATTGGGGAAATTCACCATAGCTTTGAAGCATCTGCTATAAATGGGAAGACAGAAATTTCTGCTGCCTGGTAATTTTATTCACCAAGTAATAATGTGCTGATTAAAACAAGTTAAATTATCATTCAAATATTTGTTATCCCTCAGGGAAAAAAAAACACATGAAATTTTGGTTACAGTGTCCAGAAGGCATGTGGGAGATTCTGAAGTCAGCTGGAAGATGGCCTGATGGTCTGATGAAACCAAAATTGAGCTTTTTGGCCATCAGACTAAACTGCATGTTTGGTGTAAGCCAAACACCGTGTATCTTCAAAAATACACCATTCCTACCATGAAGCATGATGGACTCCAAAATCAGATCTCCATTTAACTAATTATGTGACTTCCAAAACTAATTGGCTGCACCAGTGATGATTTGAAGTGTCATTTTAAAGGGGGATGAATACTTTGCAATCAATTATTTTAATATTTATAATTAATTTAAATCACTTCAGAGAGATCTGTTTTCACTTTGACATGAAAGACCTGCATTCTGTTTGCCAGTCCTTTATTGTCACAAGGTCACTGCAATTGCTTCACCTGAATGTCTGCAGCAGTTGATGAAGGTAGATCACAACCACCTTTCAAGAAATGAGTAATAAAAAAAGTTTATTCTAAATTCATTACTCATATGCTCAGACAGTCATATCTTTCAGAGCTTGGCTAGCTTGATCAGTGATGGCACTACCAAGCTATTCTTGATGATTAACATACAAGGTTTCTATCCATAATGCATATTCCAGTCTCACTATTCTGAATATTTTTTCCAAATGTTATTCTTTAAGGATGTGTATTGATTTCTGAGTTGAAAGAGGTGGTAATAAGAAAGAGGTTTCCTCGCTTGGAATGATATTTCATTGGGTTCAGAGTCAATTTTGAGAACTTATAAGGCAATCATTATACAGCAGCTATACACTAGTGGACTTGGCCTTGCTGTGAAACAGAATTTACCTTACAGAAGCATCTTACAGAATGGCTGCAACATATGATTCTGTGAGTAGAATTATGTAATATTTTACATATTCCTATGCAACAATGAATGTGATCATTCAGATTATTGAGTCTTTCACAACTGTTAGAGCAATCCCTGTTTTCTCACTCATGATTATCAATACTCTTTACTGACCTACTGTATATGGGTATAATTACAGTGGCCAGTTGACCTATTAACATGCACATCTTTCAGGATGTGGAAGGAAACCTGAGCGCTCAGAGGAAACCTACATTATCACAAGTAGAATATTAAAACTCCAGTTTACTATAGATAAGGGTTAAAATTAGATCACTGGTGTTGTGAGATAACCACACTATTTGCTTCATCCATAAGAACCTCCATCCAAATTCAGTCTTCCTTTTAGGCAAGAAGAGAAATCAAAAGTTAATTCATATTTGCATAACCAAGCCATGTGAACTTAACAATGCTGGCCATTATTAAGACCTGAAGCCACACTGAAAATAGTATCCTCATAGATGATCCTCTTTCTTAGATCCTATTGCCTCCTCTACCCATATAAAATTAATTTAAAGGTCGCAGGTAATTTAAGAATGTAACAGAAAGTGCAGTGAACAATTTTTCAATTAGTTGTTAGGATTTTTTTGAGGAAATTACATGCAGGCGGAAAAAGTGGATGCAGTAAATGTGGTGTACTTAGATTTTCAGAAGCCCTTTGACAATGTGCCACACACGAGGCTGCTTAACAAGATAAGAGCCCATGGAATTACAGGAGAGTTACTAGCATGGTGGAGCATTGGCTGATCGGCAGAAAACAAAGAGTGGGAATAAAGGCATCCTATTCAGGCTAAACACAAAGTACACTGCAGATGCTGTGGTCAAATCAACACGTACGAATAAACTGGATGAACTCAGCAGGTCGGGCAGCATCCGTTGAAATGAGCAGTCAACGGATGCTGCCTGACCTCTGACTTCATCCAGCTTGTTTGTACGTGTTGATCCTATTCAGGCTGACTGCCAGTAAACAGTGGAGTTCCACAGGTGTTGCTGTTGGGACCGCTGCTTTTTACGACATATGTCAATGATGAATAGATTTGTGGCTAAATTTGCCAATGATACAAAGATAGGTGGAGGAGCAGTTAATGTTGAGGAAACAGAGGACCTGCAGAGAGACTTAGATAGTTTAGGGGAATAAGCAAAGAAGTGGCAAATGAAATACAGTGTTGGAAAGTGTATGGTTATGCACTTTGGTGGCAGACTATTATTTATATGGGGAGAGAATTCAAAATGCAGCGATGCAAAGGGTCTTGGGAGTCCTTGTGCAGGATACCCTAAAGGTTAACTTCCAGGTTGAGTCATTGATGAAGAAGGCGAATGCAATGTTGGCATTCATTTCTAGAGGTACAGAATATAAGAGCAGGGATGTGATGTTTAGGTTCTATAAGGCATTCGTGAGACCACACTTGGAGCATTGTGTGCAGTTTTGGGCTCCTTATTTTAGAAAGGTTATACTGACAGTTGAGAGGGTTCAAAGAAGATTCACAAGAATGATTCCAGGAATGAAAGGGTTACCATATGAGGAACGTCTGGCAGCTCTTGGGCTGTAATCCCTGGAATTCAGGAGAATGAGGGGTGAATCTCATAGAAACATTCCGAATGTTAAAAGGCCTGAACAGATTAGATATGGCAAAGTTATTTCCCATGATAGGGGAGTCTAGAACAAGAGGGCATGATTTCAGTCTTGAAGGATGTCCGTTTAGAACAGAGATGTGGAGAAATTACTTTAGTCAGAGAGTGACTTACTTTAGTCGTTAGGTATTAGTGCTGGAGTAATAAAATGGATTCAACAGTGGCTAGATGGGAGATGCCAGAGAGTAGTGGTGGATAACTGTTTATCGGGATGGAGGCCGGTGACTAGCGGGGTGCCTCAGGGATCTGTTTTGGGCCCAATGTTGTTTGTAATATACATAAATGATCTGGATGATGGGGTGGTAAATTGGATTAGTAAGTATGCTGATGATACTAAGGTAGGAGGTGTTGTGGATAATGAGGTGGGTTTTCAAAGCTTGCAGGGAGATTTATGCCGGTTAGAAGAATGGGCTGAACGTTGGCAGATGGAGTTTAATGCTGAGAAGTGTGAGGTTCTACATTTTGGCAGGAATAATCCAAATAGAACATACAGGGTAAATGGTAGGGCATTGAGGAATGCAGTGGAACAGAGAGATCTAGGAATAACAGTGCATAGTTCCCTGAAGGTGGAGTCTCATGTAGATAGGGTGGTGAAGAAGGCTTTTGGAACGCTGGCCTTTATAAATCAGAGCATTGAGTACAGAAGTTGGGATGTAATGTTAAAATTGTACAAGGCATTGGTAAGGCCAAATTTGGAATATTGTGTACAGTTCTGGTCACCGAATTATAGGAAAGATATCAATAAATTAGAGAGAGTGCAGAGACGATTTACTAGGATGTTACCAGGGTTTCAGCACTTAAGTTACAGAGAAAGGTTGAACAAGTTAGGTCTCTATTCATTGGAGCGTAGAAGGTTGAGGGGGGATTTGATCGAGGTATTTAAAATGTTGAGAGGGATAGATAGAGTTGACGTGAATAGGCTGTTTCCATTGAGAGTAGGGGAGATTCAAACGAGAGGACATGATTTGAGAGTTAGGGGGCAAAAGTTTAAGGGAAACACGAGGGGGTATTTCTTTACTCAGAGAGTGATAGCTGTGTGGAATGAGCTTCCTGTAGAAGTAGTAGAGGCCAGATCAGTTGTGTCATTTAAGGTAAAATTGGATAGGTATATGGATAGGAAAGGAGTGGAGGGTTATGGGCTGAGTGCGGGTAGGTGGGACTAGGTGAGATTAAGAGTTCGGCACGGACTAGGAGGGCCGGAATGGCCTGTTTCCGTGCTGTGATTGTTATATGGTTATAGTGGTAACTCTGTGGAATTTGTTGCCACAAGTGGCTGTGGAGGCTAAGCCATTGGGTGTATTTAAGGCAGAGACAGATAGGTTCTTGAATAGTCAGAGCATCGAAAGGTATGGAGAGAAGGCAGGGGAGTGGGGATGACTGGAAGAATTGGATCAACCCATGATTGAATGGCAGAGCAGACCTGATGAGCCAAATGGCCAACTTCTGCTATGGTTCTATGGATTGTTTTGGGGCTACAAGGGTAGGGAATGGATCATGAACCTGTGATTTCTCTCAGGTTATTTACTCCTATCATCTAAAAAGTACCCTACTATTATTTGTCAACAAATGCCTGAATTACTTTCAACTCTACTGAGAAAATAGAATATCAGACTCATCAAATTAAGGATGTTCAACACACACAAAATGCTGGAGGAACTCAGCAAGTCAGACAGTACCTAGGGAAGGGAATACACAGTCAACATTTTGACCATAAGACCTTAAGGTATAGGAGCAGAATTAGGCCATTCCTCCCATCAAATCTGCTCCACTGGCTAATCTAATTTTCCTCTCAGCCCCAATCTCCTGCCTTCTCCCATATCCCTTCATGTCCTGACCAACCAAGAATCTATCAAGCTCTGCCCTAAATATACTCAATGACTTGCCCTCCACAGCCGCCTGTGGCAATGAATTCCACAGATTTACCACCATCAAGCTAAAAAATTTCTTCCTCATATCCGTTCTAAGTGGATGCCCCTCTATGCTGAGGCTATGTCCTCTAGTCTTAGATTCCCCCTCCATAGGAAACATCCTGTCCACAACCATTCTATCGAGGCCTTTCAACATTGTATAGTGAGTACAGGCCCAGAACCATCAAACACTCCTCATACGATAAGCTGTTCAATCCCAGAATAATTTTCATGAATGTCCTTTGAACTATCTCCAATGTCAGCATAATCTTACTTAAACAATTGGCCCAAAACTGCTCACAATATTCCAAGTGAGCCTTCACCAGCACCTTTTAAAGCCACAGAATTATATCCTTGCTCTTATATTCTAATCCTCTCCAAATTAATGCTACCATTGCATTTGCCTTCTTCACCACAGATTCAACCTACACATTAACCTTTAGGGAATCCTGCACATGGACTCCCAAGTTACTTTGCACCTCAGAATTTTTAATTTTCTCTCCACTTAGAAAATATGCTTTTTTCTCTGTGCTTTTATTTCTTCTACCAAAGTGCACGACCATATTCTTCCCAACACTGTATCCCACTGGCCGCTTCTTTGCCCATTCTCCTAGTCAGTCTAAGTCCTTTGGTAGCATCTCCACTTCCTCAACACTAGCTGCCCCTTCATCTATCTTCATAACACCCACAAACTTGGCCACAGAGCCATCAGGTCCATCATCCAAATCATTAACATATAATGTAAAAAGAAGTGGACATTCATTACAGACCGCTGTGGAACACTACCAGTCACCTGCAGCCAGCCAGAAAAGGCTCCCTTTACTCCCACTCTTTGCTTCCTGCCAATCAACCAATGCTCGATCCATGCTAGTATTTCCTGTAATATCATGGGCTCTTACCTTGTTAAGCAGCCTCATGTGTGGCACCTTGTCAAAGGCCTTCTGAAAATCCAAGTATACAACATCCATCGATTCTCCTTTGTCTATCTATACTCCATGTTATTTCCTCAAAGAATTCCAACAGATTTATCAAGCAAGAAACCATGCTGACTTCGGCCTATTTTACCATGGTCCTCCAAGTACCCCAAAACCAGATCCTTAACAATCAACTCCAACATCTTCCCAACCATGGGGGTCAGAATAAATGGCCTATAGTTTCCTCTCTTCTGCCTCTCACCTTTCTTGAAAAGTGGAGTGACATTTACAATTTAACATTTCTCCAGAAACATGTCAGAATCTAGTGATTCTTGAAAGACCATTACTAATGCCTCCACAATCTCTTCTGCCACCTCATTTAGAACCCTGGGGCGTAGACCATCTGTCCAAGTGACTTAAACATCTTCAGAACTTTCAGCTTCCCAAGCACCTTCTCCCTAGCAATGACAACTTCACTTATTTCTGCTCCCCAACACTCTCAAACTTTCGGCATACTGCTAGTGTCTTTCCCAGTGAAGACTGATGCAAAATATTCAGTTCATCCGCTATTTCCTTGTCTCCCATTACTACCTCTCCAGCATCATTTTCTAGCAGTCCAATATCTACTCTTACCTCTATTTTACACTTCTGAAGAAACTTCTGTTATCATCTTTATTATTATTAGCTGGCTTACCTTCATATTCCAACTTTTCCTTCATTATCACTTATTTAGTTGCCTTCTGTTGGTTTTTAAAAGCTTCCCAATCATCTGCTTTCCATTTTTGCTCTATTATATACCCTCTCTTTGGCTTTGACTTCTCGTCAATTATGATTGCGCCATTTTGCCTTTAGAATACTTCATCTTTGGGATGTACCTATTCTGTTCCTTCTGAATTTCTCCCAGAAATTCCAGTCTTCACTGCTCTGCCATCATCCCTGCTAGGTTTCAAATCAATTTTGGCCAATTCCACTCTCATGCCTCTGTAATTCCATTTATTTCACTGTAGTACTGATACATCTCACTTTAGCTTCTCCTTCCCAAACTGTGGGTGAATTCGATTATATTATGATCACTTGCAGCCATACACACTCATGGGAAAGGCTTCGGGAGTAAACTCTGAGGACAAATCCAGAGCTGGAGTCCCTAAGGCAGTCCAACGTTGCCTTCAACCTCGCTCTGGCAACTCCTGCAATGTCACTGGTATCAAGCTGTATCGGCCCTTGCCCTTCCCTTGGACAACACCGGTGGCATGGAGAGGGGAGTCTTGCTGCTTGGGCAACTGCTGATCTTCCATACAACCTTGCCCAGGCCTGCACCCTAGAGAGGACACTCCAGAGACTTTCCAGGCCCAGATCCACTGTCTCACAGGACTAACGGAAGCCATCACTTTCCCCAAGGGTTCCTTTACCTTAAGCTCTCTGAATTATTCACAGAAATTCCATCCACTGCTGTTCTGTCATCAACCCTGCTAGTATTCCTTTCCAATCAATTTTAGCCAGCTCCTCTCTCATGCCTCTGTAATTCCTGTTACTCCACTCTAATACTGACACATCTGACTTTAACTCTACTGGGAGAATTCTATCCTATAATGATCACTGACCCCTAAGGGTTCCTTTACCTTAAGCTCTCTAATCAATTCTAGTTCATTGCACAACACCCAATCCAGAATAGCTGTTCCAATAGTGGGCTCAACCACTAGCTGCTCTAAAAATCCATGTCTTAACATTCTACGAATTCCACCTCTTGGGATCCAGCACCAACCTGATTTTCCTAATCTACCTGCATATTGAAATCCCCCATGAATATCGTAATATTGCCAATTTGACATGCATTTTCTATCTCGCATTGTAATTTGTAGAGCACATCTTTGCTACTGTTTGGAGGTCTGTATATAACTCCCACATGGGTCTTTTTACCTTTGCAGCTTCTTAGTCCTACCAACAATAATTCTATACCTTCCATTCCTCTCACCTCTTTCTAATGATTTGATTTCATTTATAAACCAACAGAGCTACCCCACCTTCTCTGCCTACCTGCCTGTCCTTCAATACAATGTGTATCCTTGGACATTAAGCTTCCAGCTATAATCTTCTTTTATCCACAATTCAGTGATGACCATAATGTCATACATACCAATCTGTAACTGTACTACAAATTCATCTACCATATTCCATATACAGTATTGCACACATTCAAATATAACACCTTCAGTCCTGTATTCATCACCCTTTTCATTTTTGTCCCTATCATCAGACTCTCCCTGCTAGCAGTCTCACTACATACTGTCTCTGTGTGTGAACCAACTTCCCCATACTCAGCTGTATCACTCCAGTTCCCAACCCCCTGCTAAATTAGTTTAAACCCTCCTGAACAGCTCTAGCAAATTTGCCCAGAAGGATATTGGTCCACTTTGGGTACAGGCTGTACCCTTTTGTACAGGCTGTGCCTTCACCAGAAGAGTTCTCAATGATCCAGAAATCTGAAACCCTGCCCCCTGCACCAGCTCCTCAACCACACATTCAACTGCAAAATCATCCTATTCTTACACTTATTGGCCATGGCACAGGCAACAATTCAGTTTCTACCTAACTCTCTAAAACCTCTATTCAATACCTCCTCACATTTCCTACCTAGGTCACTGGTGCCAATATGTACCAAGACTTCTGGCAGCTCACCCTTCCCCTTTAGAATGCCGTGGAACCAATCCAAAACATCCCTGACTCAGGCACCTGGGAGGGAACATATCATCTGGATGACTCTACCCTGCCCACAGAATCTCATCTCTATTCCATTAACTATAGAATTTCCTATCACTACTGCAGTCCTCTTCAACTCTCTTCTCTTCTGAGCCACAGCACCAGAGACTCAGTTGCTGTGTCTTCCCACAGTAGGTCGTCCCCCTCAACAACATCCGAAGTACGATACTTATTCCCATTCCTGTTCTAGCATGTTGGTCCATGGCCTTCTCGTGTCCCAAGATGAGGCACCCTCAGGGTGGAGGAGCAACACCTTATATTCTGTCTGGTTAGCCTCCAACCTGATGGCATGAATATCGATTTTTCCTTCCAGTTAAAAAAAAAATTCCCCTCCGCCTTCCCTCTTCCTTCTATTCCCCACTCTGGCCTCTTATCTATTCTCACCTGCCTTTCACCTCCCACTGAGTCCTATCCTCCCTCTCTTTCTCCTATGGTCCACTCTCCTCTCTTATCAGATTCCTTCTTTTCCATCCCTTTATCTTTTTAACACACCTGGCTTCAACCTACCCCATTCTAGCAAACCCTCCTTCCCCTGCCCCACATTTTTATTTTGCCATCTTTCCCCTTCCTTTTCAGTCTTGAAGAAGGGTCTTGGCCTGAAATAATGGCAATTTATTCATTTCCATAGATGCTGCCTGATCTGCTGAGTTCCTCCAGCATTTTGTATGTTGCTTTGGTATATTTATTGTTGAGGGGAATGGCCAAAAGAATACTCTGTAATGGCAGCCTATTTCCCATCCTTCTCCTGATAGTCACTCAGTTACCTGCCTCCTGTAACTCCTATGTATCACTTCCTCAGTCTCCTGTATGTGCCAAAGATCATCGAAGTGCAGCTCCAATTCCTTAACTTGTTCTCTGAGGAGCTACAGCTCAGTGCACCTGAAGCAGATGCAGTTGTCCAGGACACTGGAGGTCTCCCAAAATTTCCACATCTCACACACAAAACAAAATACAGCCCCTGGAGCCATTTTCATAGCACAAACTGTGCCCTAACAGATGCAGAATGAAGAATAAAAAAGAAGAACCTTCATCAGGACCAAAAAGGAAAGGAACTGAAGCAGTTTGTGTGTGTTGCTTAAGATTTCCAGCATCTGCATAATCTCTTATGTGTAAGGGATGTTCAAGGGCATTCAAAAGCCCACCTGCAGTCTCTTCCATTAAACATCAGCAATACATTTAGCCACATTGCTGCTAGTAGAGAGGCAAGATGTGGGGTGAGAGCAGCTCAGCCAAATATATATGAAAAGTACACATGAAGGGAATATAGTGTAAGCGATTTGTTGTCTTTTACTATGTATGCAGTATGAAGATTTGTTTGATAAATTTGGTTTTAAATGTTTATTTAGCAATGCCTTTTTCTTTCAAAATGGTAGTCATATACATAGTATAATGATGTTTAACAAATATGTGTGGAATTTCTGATTTCACACTTGAATGGGTTCATTACAACAAATCAAATATAAAAAGACTTGTATCTTTCCATTATTTTTCTCAGCCTTCTCTTTGTGCTTTTGTTCTTCAGCCACCCAAATTATAATTGGCAAGAAGACTTTATCAACCTGATGGCAAAACTGTGTAATATGCAGTAGGCTCTACAAAGACTGACACTAGTTCTGCAAATATAGCAGAGCCACTGCAAAGCAATCCAGAAAATAGAATCATTGATTTCAGCATGCCAAAGTTCTGCTCTGATATTATATTGACCATACAGGCAAGCTGTATGGTCATGAGTCAACAGGAGTGTTTACATGAAGTAACATCAATAAGCACCCTTTGGTTCAAATGTAGTAAGCACACTGGTCTGAAGCATGATTGCTGCCATGTATCAGGTAATGACCTGCAAGACTCACTGCTTTAAGTCATGCACAGCTGCACATTGAGCAAGTGGAGTCTATTTTCAAGCAGAAGTTCCCAAGTGGTACCTGCCCAAGGAATTTGCATACTGCCAGTGAAGGCCTTTACGGTAAGGTTCCGATTTTTGTAGAGCTGCAAGTTCCTTTAACTTATTGGCATCTCTTAAGAATGAATGAAATGTAATTGATTCTCTATGAATAACAGTCTCAGTGACTTCCTATGCAGATAGCAGTCAATAAGAAAAAAAATGTAATATTTTCTGCTACAGACACTTCATTAATATGGTCTTGATCAATCATCGATAATATCGTTATCACCTATTGTGAAGCTGATGTTGTGACTTAACCTGGTTGCAGATTTCAGTGAATACAGATGTCTCACATGAACTGTCTGTAATATTTGTATAACAATAGTTATATTATTTAAAAGAACTGTTGTTTATTTATTAGTAATTTTAGTATTTGGTAATATGACCAAATACTTACACTTAAATATAATTTCTGATCTTGTATTTTCAGCTTGAATGCGAAGTTCCTCAAAGGCCATTATTATTCGCTAAAATAAAAATTAAAAATAGGAAAATGCAATTAACACAAATGAGTTCTAAACATCTAAACATAAGCATAATTACTTGTTATTGCTTAATCCAAAGGTTTATGCTATGGTGCAGGCAGATTGTTCATCAAACCTCAAAAGAAACTGTCATATAGTTCAGATTCAAAATAATAGTCACAGATCTTATATTAATGTTAATAACACATCATGGAAGTTTACTAATCACTTACAAGTTCCATTAGCAGCAATTATAAGTCAACTAAAGGATACAATTTCATCCTAATCTGACATGATCAATTTGCTCTATTTTGCACAATTCGGCTACATTTTATTCTGTGCCTACTGACTATCAGTGAAATGAAAAATGTGAAACTAACCAATCCTGTCAGTTTGTCAAAAATCCTGTATGAATCAACCTGAAAGAAAACAGCCTATCACATCACTCAAAACAATTTTAGGTATTTTTTGAGGTACTGTCCTTTTTTTTTAATCAACCTACTGAGCTGAGCAGTTAACTAACACAACTTCAGCATTTAAAGAAACCCTGTACAAAACCACATTTTTACAAATGTATGGCTTATGGAATGATAGAGATAGAAGAGCAAGGGACAGAAATATACATCCCTATTTAATGATCATAACCTGGAGATACCAGTGAATCAAATTTACTTTCAGAATAAGGTATTTGCTGACCTTCCTTCAACTGGGAGTAAAGGATCTGTTTGGGGAGATGTGAGTTAGACATCAGAATGACATGACCTATCCATCGGAGTTGGTGTTGCTTTATCGTGGTGGAGATGCTGTTCATATTGGCTCCTCCAGTACGCTGGTGTTAGTGTGTCAGTCCTTCCAGCTGATTCTCAAAATCTTTTGTAAGACTCTTTGGTGGTGTTGTTCCAGGGCTTTCAGGTGCCTACAGATCTTCTTCAGAGTATGTTGCAATGGCGTTGTCAACCATATATTGAAGTTCTATGATGGTGGTGGTGCTGACCTCATTCTTGACCTTGAACGGATTGAGGTTGAAAATCTTGTTGTCCACTTTATACATGATTAGAATTCCCTGTGGCAGTTCTTGGCCAGTGAAATGAAAGATGGCAGCAATAAAGATGGCAAAGAGGGTGGGTGCAATGATATTGCCCTGTTTGACTCCTGTCTTGAGCACCACTATTGGTGAGCACTGTGGCTAATATGCTATCATGCAGTAGCCTCAGTATTTGTAAGTACGCGTCAGGACAGCCATTTTAGTTTATCATGTTAGCCATGTTAGACAGCCAGGATAGTTTACGCCAGAGATTTGGCAATTTATTTTATCAAATGCCTTTGTCAAACCTATGAAAGCCAAATACAAAGGCTTTGACACAACATTTTTCCTGTAATTGGCATTCTGTGAAGTTCATATCCATGATACATCTAGATGGATGGAAACCACATTGATTTAGGGAGTACTTCTTCAGATAGTGGAAGGACTCAGTTGACAAGGATACGTGCACGCACTTTGCCTGTTGACGAGAGGGAGATGCCTCTGTAATTGCCACAATCTGCCTTATCTCCCTCTTTGAATATGGTCACAATCAGAGCATCCCTGATCTGAGGGAAGTTGTTCCTTTTCCCAGACCTTCAGGAGCAGGGAGTGTATGTGGTGCAAGAGTGCTGGTCTACCTTCCTTGAGGATCTCTGTGGCATAAAGTCAGAACAGTAGGATGCACTATCTCACAAACTACCCATCTGCCTGTACTGGCAGCTACCTTTTGCTCTTTCAATGAAAGAGTCTGCATTTCCTACACTGGGCCTCAGTACTCATCTCTAAAACCAACAAAACATGAATGCAACCAAGGCATGCTCAGTCCAAGGACTGAAGAGAGAAAAATAGGGTCATTAATATCCTTCCAACAACAATTCCATAAGTTTGGAAAAACTTTCCTGCTCCTTATTATTTCCAGCCATATTTTATGGTTATTTATAACCATATGGTTATTTCCAACCATATAAAGTAAAAATCAAATCTTATTCAACAATTCCCGAAGAAGATGGTGCCAATGAACAACACTACCAAAGACAATATCCTCAAGACAGGTCATGACGCAATTCCTTTCACATCTTTTACATCTTCTTGTATCAGATATAGTTCTGCTACTGTTAGAGCCTGTAACTGACCTCAGGCGATCTGACACTTTTCTGTCTCTGTGAGTGTTCCACGAGGCTGTGACCAAAGCAGGCCAGGAAGCCAGATGAGGTGTGAGCCCATGATTGACTCCATTTCTCCGATTACAGTGCTGAGGAAGACTGAAATCATTGAGGCAGGTGCGGAAGGTGAGCAAGTATTCAGCAGTCTGCCAGCCTCTTGCTCATTGCTGCTGGAGAGGGTGTGTGCGTGAGGCGGTTTCTCACTTGCTCCTCCTGAGGGAAGGTCCTTGCTTTCAAGTGATCTCTCTTTCTCCCTCGATGCTGCTGGAGCAAGGTTTAGTCAACGTGGATTGTAGAATTGGACTCTAATTCAGGTTTATTATGTGTTCTAGTTTCCAGTTCTAGTTGTTCTTTTTTGTTACTACTTTTGGGCAACTTTTGAATTGGGACAGCCTGCAGATAATGAACACTGAGCTAAACTGTATTGAAATGAGCCTTTTGATTTTTGTGTTTTTTATATGCTGTGTTTTTGCTCATTTTTTGTTGCCATTTGCACAATTTTTTTTGTGCAAGTGGGCAAGGGGAATTTAAGGTTTGATGTGTTTCTTTGAATAGATTAGTTCCATGGTTCTTAATTGTTTTATGACTGTCTGTGGGGAAGACAAATTACAGGGTTGCATACTGCAGACATACTTCGATGATAAATGGACTTTGAATTTTGAATCTTTGAGTGTGAAGGGTTATGTTGAAATGCAGGAGAAACAGAAAATTTAACTAAAATAAGGAAACAAGAAAATATTCCATTATTGGGAAATGAAAAGAAAAATTCAGTTGAATGGTGTAAACAGTGACCAAGACAGGGAGCCAGTTTACTCAACAGAGGGAGCATCAGAAAAAAGATAAGAGGAAACCAAGTGTGAGTGCTTCTCTTTGTCAAGCATAATAGCACTACAAGAGATCAATTCCCATTCCACTCATCTTAATGAAGTAAAACTAACCTCAATATTTTCAAAGTTTTCAGCATAAAGTCGCCGTGTTTCATCTCTTTCTGATTCATCTGAGATAAATAAAAGCAAGAACATAACTTTAATTGTAATATTCTAAAGCACATGGCTTTGAATATAAAGTTAGTGTTTCAAGATAGTGGTAACAATCCACATGATAGATAAATCATTAAGAAAGTTTCATATATGTTTTAACTCCAACATATTTTATTATTGCAGTATTTATTCAAAATGTTATTCTGTATTATCTTTCTTTAAAATCTTTACACTTGTAATACATTGCAACTAGTAGAGCTGCTGCCTCACAGCTCCAGCTGCCTGAATTGAATCATGGCCTCTAGCACTGCTATGTGGAGTATAATCGTTCTCACTCTAACTGTGCAGGTTTCCTTCAGATGCTCTGGTTTACCATCATAAATTGTCTTAGTTTCTCTTGACTGGCAGGACTCTTACAAGAGAAGTAATTTATATCAATGGAAAAACTTCTCAAATCCAAAGCCTCTCAATTGGTCTTTTAATGAATCTTAGAGCTAAAAAGTACATATTATGTCCTGAATCCTCACTGAATTAATTATGAATAGACTTTAAATAGCACCAAGAAAGGCTCTTTGCGCATTTGTAACTAGCCTACGTTTCTGTTCCAAATTAAATTCACATTTATTCTACAAATAAAACTATATTAATTACTACTGTGCACTGTGCAGGATCAAAAAAAGCTGCAGAGGGTTGCATACTCAGCCAGTTCCATCATGGACGTCAGCCTCCCTAGCATTGAGCACATCTTCAAAATTTGATGCTTCAAAAAGACAGCATAAATCATTAATAATTCATACTCCATGGAGTATGAATAGTGGGCGTGGCCACTTTATAGATTCAGAAACTCATTGCCAATTGGCAATCATGTTTTGGGCACCAAGGATTGTGCACTTAAGGAACACCTGAATTGAGGTTTAGTGCTCAATCGTAAGCCTACTCATGATTTCATCTAGTGTTTGTTTTGTGCTCCGATTCTCAACCCAGACTGAAACCATGTCTCAATCCTAGCCTCAAATACTCCAGTATTTGGATCCAAGCCATCCTCATCAAGAACTCTCTTCACAGTACATTTGAGCCAACATGGTCCCAGTGGGGTATCGGAGCCTTTTGTCAACTGTGGCCAGCCATAGCGAAAAGATTTCAAGACAGATCCTGGAGATACATGACCTTAAGGTCACCATGCACCAACTTCTGCAGGGATGAAGCCAAAGTCACTCGGGTGAGGCTTTCCGTCACTCTACAGAGCCAGTCCATTTTCTAACCCTGAATGGTGATTTGGGTTCTTGCTGCAGTTTCCTTGTCCAATGCTCATTTGTATTTGAACCCCAGATGTCCTGGTTCCCTTGGAGTGTGGAAAGATGGCCTTCATTATCTGGCTTCTAACTGGAAGCCCTGGCCTGGCCTGGGTCACTGCACATTGGGAACAGAAGTCAAAGATTTGCTCAGATTTGGAGGAATTCATGGCCACCGTGAGGTAGGTGTTCCATCACTCAGCTGGTGCCATTAAAGCCTCAGACTGCCTGATGAAGATTCGACAGGGTGGAAGGTCAGCAGCTGACTATGCAACTGTATTTCAGATTTTGGCCCAAGAGAGTGGTTGGAACGGAGACGCCTTCACCACACTATACCACCACGGACCTTGAGATGAACTGAAGAATGCTCTCACCTTGGGAGAACCAGCTGACGGCTTAGAGGATCTGATCAACCAATCCATTTGTCTCGATAATCATCTGGCAAAGTGCAAGTAGGACAGCATCAAGAGATCGAAGCGGGCTGGCCCAAGGCCAAACTCAATGCATCATTGATCTATCCCCCAATCTCAGACAATCACCGCCTCCTACTCAGGTTCCTGTCAAGCTCATGCAATTGGCCCCATAAGAATCTCCACCAAAGAGAGATTCCATGTTGGAGCTCAGGTTGCTGCCTTTACTGCGGAGAAGGTGGTCACATGCGAGGCGAACGCTTGAAGCTGCAGAACTTTTCAGATCATCCAGTGTTAGGAGGACTATGATAGTAGCAGCTACTACTCCCAACCTCACAGATTTTGGTGTCACACTGAGGATAGAGATCTCCTGGGGTAAGAACCAACGAGAAGTGAATGCTTTTTTTGGACTCTTTGGCAGCTGGAAATATCTTTGACTTGGGAACTGGGAACTGCCCATGAGCTCAATGTACTGCTGCAGGTGTTGAATCAGCTCATGCCCGCAACTGTTTTGGATGGCTGTCCACTTGGTTCTGGACAGATCCAGCAGCAGACATTGGTCTTGCAGATGAGCATAGAGGATCATGCGGAGGACATTAATCTCTTCATCACTGTGTCTCCTCACATACCCTTGATCCTTGGGCACCTTGGCTGTCCTAGCATAACCCTTCCATGAACTGAAAGGAAGGGAGGGTCTAGTCGCTGCAAGAAGGTATGTGTTCAGCTAGGTGTTCCCACAGACTTTCCCATCTGACAAGGGGACAGACCTGCTCAAGGTAACCTGGAGCCTTCAGGAAACCCATTCCTGTTTCCAAGGAAGGACAAGCAAGCCCCAACCAACAGGCCCATGCAAGTCCCAACCCTGTCCAATTAGGGGTGCACTGGAACTAGATCTCTAGTTCAGCAGCAAACCAAGGAGATGCCCAAGCAGTTTGGAACTCCAGTTGTTCGTCTAAAGGGAAGGCTCCATAACGGTGACCCTTAGAGCCTAGTTCCATGAGCACAGGGACCATTTGTCATGACTTGCTGCCAATATCTGAGGAGACAGACAAGGATTTGGACTGTGATTTGGCTTTTGTTTCCACTAAAGACTTTTATAGACCTGGGAAAGACTCTGGGGTCTGCCAAAGCACCCCCAATACTGACAGAGTCTTAGATATCATCCTCGGAGGAAGGTTCAGGGGTAATTGCAGCAGCCAAGCTGGTAGAAATCCCTTCTGTTTACAAAGATTTGGAAGTGGTCTTTAGTAAAGGAAAGGCCTCGACTATTCCACTGCACCGACCCTGTGGCTGCAATAGATCTACTGACAGGTACGTGTCCTCTACAGGGCCCGGAAAGAAGCACAATGGAGGAATATATTAAGGAGACTCTTGCCTGGGATTCATTTGGCTCTCCACCTCCACAGCCAGCAATGACTTCTTCTTCGTACAGAAAAAGGACAGGATTCTGCGGACTTGCATTGATTAAAGAGGGCTTAATCACATAATAGTCAAGAATCTTTACCCTCTTCTACTCATGAACCACTGCTTTTGAGATTCTCCAAGGGGCAAAAGTATTCTTGAAGCTGGACTTGCGGAGTGCATACAACCTGGTTGATATAAAGGAGGGTGACAAGTGGAAGACAGCATTCAACATACCGACAGGGCACTATGAGTACATGCCCCTCGCCCTTGTGAATGTGTCAGGAATTTTCCAGGCCTTTATAGATCATATACTCTGGGATGCTCTCCATAAGCCTTTGTCTGCTTGGATGACGTCTTAATTTTCTCAAAGTTGAGCTGGTCCAGATCCTACTTCAGGCTTTGGTAATCTTCCTCACTATTCACTGCACCCCCAATCTTAGTGTCTTTTGCAAATTTTCTGATGTAGTTAACCACAATATCATCCAGATTGTTGATATAGATGACAAACAATGGACCCAGCACTGTTCCTGCAGCACACCACTAGTCACAAGGCTTTAGTCAGAGAGGCAACCATCTATAGCCACACTCTGAAATCTTCCACAAAGCCTCCAGTATGTCCAGTTTGACTCCTGTAACAGAGGCATCACCCGTGTTGATGCCATTGCCCCAGCACAGCACTGCATAGAAGATTGTACTGGTGACAATAGACTGGTAAGACTTGTGAAAGAGAGGCCTGTATACTCCAAAGGACCTCAGTCTCCTCAGAAAGTAGAGGCAACTCTAGCCCTTCTTGCACACAGCTTCTATGTTGGTGCTCCATTCAAGTCTGTTGCCAAGATGCAGGAACATTTATTACCCTTTAACCATCAGGCTTCCGAACCAGCGTAGATAGTTTCACTTGCCTCAACACTGAATTGATTCCGCAACCGAGGGCTCACCTTCAAGGCCTCTACAACTGCTGTTTTCAATATTATTTATCTATCTATTTATTATCAGATTTGCATCATTCGTTTTATTTTGCAAATCCGTTGTTTTTCCATCTTTGTGTGTAGTTTTTCAATGATTCTGTTATGTTTCTTTGTATCTACTATGAATTTGTGCAAGAAAATGAATCTCGGGGTAGTATATGGTGACATATACATAATGCGATAATAAATGCAATTTGAACTTTGAAGTATTTTTTGTCAGTCTTCACTGGGGAAGACGCTTACAGAATACCATAAATTTGAAAAGTGTCAGAGGGCAGAAGTAAATACAGTCACTATATTAAGGAGCAGGTGTTTGGGAAGCTGAAAGGCACTTTAGCAAAGAGTGGTGACTGCTGAAAGATACCACCTGAGGAAGTAATGAGAGTAGACTTACTTGAAGAAGTGTTAGATGATCACTTGAATTACCTAGGCATGCCAGAAATTCAAGAGAATTGGGACACAGTAAGTGTACTCTGCTGTTAGTAAGGAGAAGAGAGAAAGTGCTTGAGAAGCTGAAAGGTCTGAAGGTAGATAAGTCACCTGGACCAGATACCTACAACCCAGAGCTAGAACAGTACAGTAGAGGAACAGCCTTTTGACCCGCAATGTTGTATCGAACCAATTAAATTAGTAATCAAATGGCTAACTAAACTAATTTGTTCTGCCTAACAATGTCCATAACCTTCCATATTTCTCATAATCATGTGTCTATCTAAATATCTCTTAAAAGTTTCTAATAAAAAATGTCCCCTACCAGTCTTTTGAAATTACTCTCCGTCACCTTAAATACATGCCTTCTGGTATTAAACATATTAACCCTTGGGAAAAGACATTTTCTTTCTACTCTTATCTATGCCTCTCATACTCTTATAAACCACTATCAGATCTCCCCTTAGCCTCCATTGCTCCAAAGAAATCAACCCTTGTTTGTCCGACCTCTTTATACCACAGAAAGAGGTAGCTGAAGAGATTTTGGGGGCATCAATAGTGATCTTTCAAGAATCACTAAATTCTGGGCTTATTCAAGAGGACTAGAAAATCGTAAATGTCACTCTATTAGAAGGAAGGAAACAAAAGACAGGAAATATGGTAGGCCAATTAGCCTGACTTCAGTGGTCGGGAAGATATTCATTATTAAGGATGAGGTTTCAGCGTCCTTGGAGGCACATAACAAAATAGGCTGAAGGCAGCATGGTTTCCTTAAGGGAAAATCTTGCTAGACAAATCTGTTGGAATTCTTTGAGGAAATAAAACGCAAGATAGACAAAGGAAAGTCAGTAGATGTTGTTTACTTGGATTTTAGAAGATCTTTGACAGGGTGCCACACATGAGGATACTTTATATGATAAGAGCCTATGGTATTACAGGAATGGATAGAAGATTGGCTGATTGGCAGGAAGTAATGTATGGGAATAAAGGGAGCCTTTTGGAGGGTTATGGCGATGGAAGAGAGGAAGAGAAAGATGAAGGGAGCGGGAGGGGGAAAGAGGACACCAAGATAAGTATGATTTTCATTATTTCCTTCAAATGTATTATAATAGATTCATTTAAATTTCAAAAAGTACTCTGCAACTACTATCACCACATTAATAATAGTTACAAAAATGAATACTCACATGCTTTTATTTTTTCAGCTAATCGGGAAGAGGATTCATTTACAAGAGAACACAAATCTCTTGTGGCATTATGTCTAGTGACAGAAAAACACAAATTACATTTTAGCTTTAAATCATTTTTTACTAAATTACCTTTCTAGCTTATAAAATTGGTCCTGTATGGTGTTACATATTCCATAACTTTGCAGAAAATTTAAAATTCTGATATATTGTCATTATGAATCATTGTTATATTAAGCTAATCTTAATCCATGTATTGCAAATAGATGTAGGAAAACTTCTATATCCAAATCAAGCTCATTTTGATTTTCCCCATTTTGTGAACCAAAGTTCAAAGTAAATTTATTATCGAAGTACGTGCATGTCACCATATACAACCCTGAGATTCACTTGCTTGTGGGTATTCTCAATAAACCCACAATAGAATAACCATAACAGAATTAATGAAAGACTGCCCTAACTTTGGCATTTAACCAGTGTACAAAAGACAACAAACTGTGCAAATACAAAAAGAAAGAAATGATGATAATAATAATCATAAATAAATAAGCAATAAATAATGAGAACATGAGATGAAGAGTCCTTAAAAGAGAGTCCATAGGCTGTGGGAACATTTCAATGATGGGGTAAGTGAAGTTGAGTGAAGTTATCCTCTTTGGTTCAAGAGCCTGATCGTTGAGGGTTAATAACTGTTCCTAAACCTGGTGGTGTGAGTCCTAAAGTGTACCTTCTTCCAGATTTTAGCAGCGAGAAGAGAGCATGTCCTGGGTAGTGAGGTCCCTGACGATGAATGCTGTTCTTCTGAGACAACATTTCATGTAGATGTGCTCAATGATGGGAAGGGCTTTACCCGTGATATACTGGGCCAGATCCACTACTCTTTGCAGTATTTTCCTCTGAACTGATGTTTCTATACCAAGCTGTGATGCAGCCCATCAATATACTCTCCACTACACATCACGTAGTTTATTGCAAATTTAATATAACTGTGATAAATCAACAGTCTAAAGGGTTATAATAATAATAGCAAATTTGTAACTTCAACTCCTAAGGGACCGTGTTAGGGAACTGGAGCTACAGCTCGATGAACTTCGTCTGGTCAGGAAGAGTGAGGAGGTGATAGAGTGGAGTTACAGACAGGTGGTCACTCCAGGGCCACGGGAGACAGACAAGTGGGTCACAGTCAGGAGGGGGAAGGGGAAGAGTCAGGTACTAGAGAGTGCCCCTGTGGCTGTACCCCTTGACAATAAGAACTCCTATTTGAGTACTGTTGGTGGGGACAGCCTACCCAGGGGAAGCAACAGTGCCTCTGGCACAGATTCTGGCCCTGTGGCTCAGAAGGGTAGGGAAAGGAAGAGGAGGGCAGTAGTGATAGGGGACTCTATAGACAGGGGTTCAGACAGGCGATTCTGTGGATGCAGGAAAGAAACTCGGATGGTAGTTTGCCTCCCAGGTGCCAGGGTCCGGGATGTTTCAGATAGTGTCCAAGATATCCTGCAGTGGGAGGAAGAACAGCCAGAGGTCATGGTACATATTGGTACCAATGCATAGGTAGGAAAAGGGAAGAGGTCCTGAAAGAAGACTACAGGGAGTTAGGAAGGAAGTTGAAAAGCAGGACCTCAAAGGTAGTAATCTCGGGATTACTGCCTGTGCCACGCGACAGTGAGAATAGGAATAGAATGAGCTGGAGGATAAATGCATGGCTGAGGGATTGGAGCAGGGGGCAGGGATTCAGATTTCTAGATCATTGGGACCTCTTTTGAGGCGGGTGTGACCTGTACAGAAAGGACGGGTTGCACTTGAATCCCAGGGGGACCAATATCCTGGCGGGCAGGTTTGATAGAGCTGTTGGGGAGGGTTTAAATTAGTTTGGCAGGGGGGTGGGAATCAGAATGTGAGTGCAGGGATTAAGGTAGAAGGACGAGGGCATGATGCTAAGAGTTCTGAGTTGATGGGGAAGGACAGGCAGGAGACAGAACATGATTGTAGCCATTTAAAGGGGTTGAAATGTGTCTATTTCAATGCTAGGAGTATTAGGAACAAGGAGGATGAATTCAGAGCATGGATTAGTACGTGGAACTACGATGTTGTGGCCGTTACTGAAACGGTTGGAGGAAGGGCAGGATTGGATGATGCAGGTCCCAGGGTTCAGGTGTTTTAAAAGGAATAGGATAGGAGGTAGAAAAGGGGGTGGAGTGTCATTGCTGGTCAGGGACAGTATCATGGCTATAGAAAGGGAGGACGCTGCAGAAGAAGTGTCCACGGAGTCAGTCTGGGTGGAAGTCAGAAATAGGAAGGGATCAATCACTGTGCTGGGAGTAGTCTATAGGCCTCCAAATAGCCCTCAGGACACCGAGGAGCAGATAAGCAGGCAGATTTTAGAATGGTGCAGGAAATACAGGGTAGTAGTTATGGGTGATTTCAACTTCCCTCATATTGAGTGCAAGGGGGATAGATGGGGCTGAATTTGTCAGGTGTGTTCGAGAAGGATTCCTGACACAGTATGTGGACCGGCCAACGAGAGGAGAGGCAATACTGGATCTAGTTCTGGGTAATGAACCTGGTCAGGTGACAGACCTCTTGGTGGGGGAGCATTTTGGTGAGAGTGACCACAACTCCCTTAGCTTCAGCATAGCTATGGAAAGAGATAAAATCAGACTAAATGGTAAAGTGCTTAACTGGTGAAGGGCTAACTTTGAAGGGATGAGGCAGGAACTAGCAAGAGTAAATTGGAAACAGATGTTCAAAGGGGAAAGCACAGCAGTAATGTGGGAGAAGTTTAGGGACCACTTGAGCTGGGTTCAGGATAGGTTTGTCCCACTGAGGCAAGGAAAAAATGGTAGAAAAAGGGAACCTCACAAAACATGTGAGGCAACTCGTCAAGAGGAAAAAGGAAGCATATGTTAGATATAAGAAGCAGGAAGTAGGAGGGGCTTATGAGAAATATAGGGTAGCCAGGAAGGAGCTCAAGAAAGGACTTAGGAGAGCTCAAAGGGGGCATGAGAAGGCCTTGGCATGTAGGATTAAGGAGAACCCCAAGGCATTCTATGCATGTGTGAAGAATAGGAGGATGACGAGAATGAAGGTGGGACTGCTAAAGGATAAAGAGGGCAACATGTGCCTGGAAGCGGAGGAGGTTGGGGAGGTCCTAAATGAATACTTTGCTTCAATATTCACAAGTGAAAAAGGATCTTGATCAGGATGAGGTCGAAGTAGAGCGGGACTGTGTGCTGGACAATGTGGAGATTAAGGAAGAAGTAGTGCTGGATCCTCTTAAAAACATTAAGATGGATAAATCCCCAGGGCCGGATATGATACACCCCAGGTTGTTGTGGGAATTGAGAGAAGAGATCGCAGGAGCATTAGCTATGATCTTTGAATCCTCTTTGGCTGCAGGGGAAGTGCCGGAGGACTAGAGAATGGCAAATGTAGTTCCCTTGTTTAAAAAAGGTAATAGGGAGAAACCTAGGAACTATAGACCGGTGAGTCTTATGTCGGTGGTATGCAAACTACTGGAAAGGATTCTTAAGGATAGGATCTACGAGCATTTGGAGAAGTACAGTCTACTCGTGGATAGTCAACATGGCTTTGTGAAGGGAAGATCGTGCCTCACAAGCCTGATTGAGTTTTTTGAAGAGGTAACAAAAGAAATTGATGAGGGTAGGGCAGTAGATGTGGTCTACATGGACTTTAGCAAAGCATTTGACAAGGTCCCTCATGAGAGACTCATCCAGAAAGTCATGAGGCATGGAACCTTGGCTGTTTGGATAAAAAATTGGCTTAAAGGAAGAAAGCAGAGGGTAGATGTGGAAGGAAAGTATTCTGCCTGGAGGTCAGTGACTAGTGGAGTGCCACGGGGATCTGTCCTGGGACCCCTGCTATTTGTGATTTTTATAAATGACCTGGATGTAGAGACGGAAGGATGGGTGAGTAAGTTTACAGATGACACGAAGATTGGAGGAGTTGTGGATGGAGCTGTAGGTTGTCGAAGGTTATAAAAGGATATAGACAGGCTACAGAGTTGGGCAGAAAAATGGCAGATGGAGTTCAATCCGGACAAGTGTGAGGTGATGCATTTTGGAAGGACAAACCAGAAGAATGAGTACAGGGTTAATGGTCAGTTACTTAAGAGTGTGGATGAACAGAAGGACCTTGGGGTTCAAATCAGGGGTAAGTTTTTTACACAGAGGGTTGTGAGTGCCTGGAATGACTTGCCAGGGATGGTGGTGGAAGCTAAAACATTAGGGGTATTTAAGAGCCTCTTGGACAGGCACATGGATGAAAGAAAAATGGAGGGTTATGGGGTAGTGTGGGTTTAGTACTTTTTTTTAAGGATTATATGGGTCGGCACAACATGGAGGGCTGAAGGGCCTGTACTGTCCTGTAGTGTTCTATGGTTCTAGTATATGAGCGTTTAGGTGTCCTATGGAAGTACCTCACCTACAGTCACCCTAAAATTTTTATCCACTTCCCAGGATGAACACATCTTTAATGACACAAGCGAAGCTCTATATTCAGTAAAGGCCTCATGATTGACACCTATTCACCACCTTAAATATTCATGCTCTCCAGCACTGGCACACATCAAGGCTGCCCAGATCTATTCTTCTCTAAGTAAGACACAGAACATAGAAGGACTATGTCAGAACAGATAGAAATATGTTTTAACTAAGTGTAACCTGGACATATGGAAATTAGATTAAACCCTTCAGAAAGATATTTTATATTACCCAGACACAAGATATTCTGCAGATACTGGAAATCATGACCAACAAACATAAAATTCTGGAGGAACTCTGCAAGGTCGGGCAGCTCCTTTGGAGGGAAATAAACAGTTGACAATTTGGGCTAAGACCCTTCATTATGTCTGGAAAGGGAGAGGACTGAATCCAGATTAAAAAGATGAGGGAAGGGGAGGAGTAGAAGATGACAGGTGATAGGTGTATTCAGCTGAGAGTGGGAGGGCAGGAGGATGGGTGAGTGGAGATAAAAGAGAATTATCTGAGAAGCTAGCAGTTGATAGATTGAAGAGGTAAAGGGCTGAGGAGCAGGGAATCTGATAGGAAAGGACAGTAGAACATAGAACAAAGAAAATGAGGTAGGCAAGCAGAAGGAGGTGAGGGTCAAGTCATCTGGTTAAGGAAGAGTAACAGAAAGAGTGAGAGTGCCACTAGACTGAGGGAAAAGCAAGTGTGTGTGTGTGTGTGTGTGTGTGTGTGTGTGTGTGTGTGTGTGTGTGTGTGTGTGTGTGTGTGTGTGTGTGTGTGTGTGTGTGTGTGTGTTCATTCGTTCATGGGGGAGGGGGCAGGCGGGTGACTGAGGGAGTGGTTTCCGGAAGCTAGAGAAATCGATGTTCATGAGAAGAGAGGTGTCAGAGATGGACCAATTTTATTTTGCCAACAATCTTAAGAGGTTATGAATTAAATCAAATATGCAGTGGCTGTCATGCATACAAACAGCTCATAGGCAATATTTAAAACATGGTATCTACAAACAGGCATCAGACTTGTGAAGAATATTAGAGTCAAAGAAAACTACAACACAGAAACAAGCCCTTTGGCCCATCTAGTCTCTGCCAAACTATTAATCTACCTAGTCCCATTAACCTGTACGGTGATCATAGCCCTTCATATGCCTCCCATCTGTATACCTATCCAAATTTCTCTTAAATGTTGAAATCAAACCCATATCCACCACTTCCACTGGCAGCTCATTCACACTCCCACCACGATTTGAATGAAGAAATTCTCCCTCATGTTCCCCTTAAATATCTCACCTTTCACCCTTATCCCATGACCTTTAGTTGGTCCCACCCAACCTCACTGGAAAAAGCCTGCTTGCATTTATCCTGTCTATACCACTCTTCATTTTGTATACGTTTATCAAATTAGCCTGCATTCTTTCAAACTAATTGACATTTTTCCTGTAGGTAGGTGACCAGAGCTGCATACAATACTCTAAATTAGGCCTCATCAATACCTTATACAACTTCAACAGATCATCCCAAATACTTTACCACAGTACTTTGATTTATGAAGGCCAATGTGCCAAAAATTTCTTTACAACCCCATCTAACTGTGATATCACTTTCAAGGAATTATGGATCTGCATTCACAGGTCCGAGTCCTGCACTGGCTTGTCCTCCCAAAATTGAACACCTCACACCTTTCTGCAAAAAAATTGATCTGCCATTTTTCAGCCTTTTGTTCCAGCTGATCCAGATCCCACATCAAGCTTTGGCAGTCTTCTTCACTGCCCATTACTGCCTCAATCTCGGTTCTATCTGACAATTTGTTGATCCAGTTTACCACATTCTCATCCAGATTATTGATATAGATGACAAACAACCAGCACCAACCACTGCAGCATCCCACTTATCGCAGGTCTCCAATCAGAGAAGTAACCATCTACTACCACTCTGGCTTTTCCCACAAAGCTAATGTCTAATCCAATTCATTACCTCATCTTGAATGCCAAGTGCCTGAACCTTCTTGAACAATCTCCCATTTGGGACTTGGTCAAGGGCCTTGCTGAAGTCCATGTAGATAACATCTATTGACTTGCCTTCATCAACTTTTCTGGAAAATTCCTTAAAAAGCCGTAAGATTGATTAGGCATGACCTACCATGCACAAAGCTATGCTGATTATCCCTAATTGTCCCCTGTCTATCTAAACACTATTTTATCTGGTCCTTAGAACACCATCCAAATCTTACCCACTACTGATATCAGGCCTCTTGGCCAATTATTTCCTTGTTCATTTGTAGAGTCTTTTTAAACAATGGAACAACATTAGCTATTCTCCAATCCTTCAGCACATCACCCATGGTTAAGGGCATTTTAAATGTCTCTGTTAGGGCCCTTGCAATGACTACACTAGCCTCCAATGGAACACCTTGTCAGGTCCTGGGGATTTATCCACCCTAACTTGCCTCAAAGCAGTAAACACTTTCTCTTCTGTAATCTGTACAAGGTCCATGACCTCACCGCTGCTTTGCCTCACTTCTATAGTGTCCATCTCCTGAATAATGCAAAAAATCCATTTAAGATCTTCCGTCTCTTTTGATTCCATGCATGGATACCTCCCCCCCCCCCCCAGCCCCGATCTTCCAGAGGACCAATTTTGTCCCTATCCTTTTGCTCTTAATATATCTGTAGAAGCCCTTGTGATTCTCCTTCTCCTTGTTTGCTAGAGCAGCCTCAAGTTTTCATTTAGCCCTCCTGATTTCCTTCTTAAGCATTCTCTTGAATTTCTTATACTCCCTTGAGTACTTCATTTGCTTCTTCATGCCTGTACCTGCTATGCAACACCTTTTTTTTTAAACCAGGACCTTAATACCTTTCAAAAACATAATAGATTCAATGAAAGACTTCACCCATCAGGTTGGACAAACAGTCAATGTACAAGATATCAAACTGTGCAAATACAAAAGAAAATAATAATGATAAATAAATTATCAATAAATATCGAGAACTTGAGATGAAGAGTCCTTGAAAATGGGTCCATAGGTTGTGGGTACATTTCAATGATGAGACATGTGAAGTTAAGTGAAGTTAACACTGGTGGAAGAGCCTGACGGTTGAAGGGTAGTATGTGTTCCTGTGGGTCCTGAGGCTCCTGTACCTTCTTCCTGATGGCAGCAGCAAGAAGAGAGCATGGCTTAGGATGGATGCTGCCTTCCTGCAACAGCACTCCATGTAACTTTGCTCAATGGTGGAGAGGGTATACCCATGATGGACTACCTCATATCCACTACTTTTTATATGATTTTTCATTCAAGGGTATTGGGGTTTCCATACCAGGCCACTCTGCAACCGGGAAATATACTCCACTATATATCCATAGAAGTTTGTCAAATATTTTGACGGCATACTGAATCTCCACAAACTTCTAAGGAAATAGAGGTGCTGTTGTGCTTTCTTCATAACTGCACTTACCTGCTGGACCCAGGACAGATCTTTTAAAATGATAACACTAAGGAACTTAAAGTTGCTGACCCTCTCCACTTCTGATCCTCTGATAAGGTCTGACGTATTAACCTCCGGTTATCCTTGTCTTTTATTCTAACAGGAACATAACAAACTCTGCAATCTCAAAATTTAATTTTTGAAGGCCTCTGACTTATCATGTACATCTTTGCCAGAAAACAAACTTCCCAAATCCATACTTGCCAGATCCTTTCTAAATCCATCAAATTTGGCCTTTCTCCAATTTAAAATCTCAGCCTGAGGACCAGACCTATCCTTTTCCATAATTATTTTTAAACTAATGCCATCATAATCACTTGATGCAAAGTGTTCCCCTGCACAAACTTCTGTCACCTGCCCGGTCTCATTCCCTAACAGGAGATCTAGTATCATACACTCTCTAGCTGGGACCTCTATGTTCATAATAAGAAAACATTCCTGAACACATTTGACAAACTCCATCCCACCCTGCCCTTTTACAGTATGGGAGTTCCAGTCAATATGTAAAATGGTAAAATTACCTACTTTCACAATCTTAAATTTCTTGCAACGGTGTGTGAACTCTCTATAAATTTGCTCCTCTAAATACCATGGACAGTTCAGTGGTCTATAATATAATCCCATTACTGTGGTTATCCCTTTCTTATTCCTCAGTTCCACCCATACAGCCTCATTAGATGAGCTCTCTAGTCTCCCCTGTCTGAGCACTGCTGTGACTTTTTCCCTGACTAGTAATTCCTGCCCTCCTCTTTTAATACCTCTCATTCTATCATATCTAAAACAATGGAAGCCTGGAGCATTGAGCTGCCACTCCTGTGTATCTTGCAACCAAGTCTTACTAATAGCTATAATGTCATTATTCAAATGCTGATCAATGCCCTAAGCTCATCTGCCTTTCCTACAATACTCCTTGCATTGAAATATACTCAAAACATTAGTCCTCAAGCTCAACCTTTCAATTCCTGACTTTGTATGTAGGCTTAACAACATCTTTCCCCACTAACATTCTGCTATCTGCCCTGGTGTTCTGGTTCCCATCTCTCTGCAACTCCAGTTTAAAACACCACCCATGCAGTACTAGGAAATCTTCCTGCAAGGATATTTGTTCCTCTCCATTTCATGTACAAACAGTCCCTTCTGCTCAGCTCCTACCTTCTCTGGAAAGGAAATGGTTATCAACTTCAGGAGAACTTGCACCACTCACACCCCCATTTAACATTGGCAGCAGAGCAGTGGAAACTGCAAGCAGTTTCAAACTCCTTGGAGTGCACATCTCGTACAACCATTCATGGTCCCAAAACATATCCTACACAGTCAAGAAAGCTCATCAACACCTCTCAAACAAGCTGGAGGAACTCAGCAGGTTGGGCAGCATCCACGGAGACTGCTCGTTTCCATGGATGCTGCCCAACCTGCTGAGTTCCTCCAGCTTGTTTGTACATGTTGATCTGACCACAGCATGTGCAGTGTACTTTGTGTTTACTCATCAACACCTCTACTTTCTGAGTAGTCTGAAAAGAGCTGGACTTCGCACATCCATACTCGTCATTTTACAGATGCGCAGCAGAGAGCATCCTGACAAGTTGCGTCACAGCTTGGTACAGAAACTGCACTGCAGCGGACAGAAAGGCTCTACAACGGGTAGTCAAAACTGCCCAATGCATCACAGGACCACCCTACCTGCCACCAAGGACATATAAACAAAAAGGTGCTTGCAAAGGGTTAGTAACATCATAAAGGATCCCACACTCATCACAGAGGAGGCTAAGTAGCATCCATGCTAGGATAACTAGACTCAAAAATAGTTACTTTCCCCAAACAGCAAAACTGATCAATATCTCCACTCACAAACTCCATCACTACTTTGTTATTTCCAATTAGTAACCTTATGTACAACCTAGTATCACTTTATGGACATACAATCAATGTGTATGAGCTATCTTTTGTATTTATATTTTTGTTATTATTTTTCTTATCTTTATCTTCTGTATTTTTGTTGTGCTTCATTGGATCATCTGTAATAATTATTTGATTCTTGTGTAGAGGAAATGATATTAAACAATCTTGAATCTTGAAGAGAGCCCAATGATCCAGAAGTCCTCCATCCTGCACCATCTCCTTAGCCATGTGTTAAACAGTATGATCTTTTTATTTCTGGCTTCATAAGCACATTGGCACAGATAGCAATCCTAAGATCACAACCCTGGAAATCCAGTATTTTAACTTAGCACCTAACACCTATGCTCCATCTGCAGAAGAAGCGGAATCTTTTAGTGACCACCCATTTTAATTCCACTTCGCATTCCCATTCCGATATCTCTGTAATTCTCTGGAATACTGATATATCTGATTTTAATATCTTCCTCTCAAACTTCAGGGTGAATTCTATCATATTATGATCTCTGTCTCCTAAGGGTTGCTTTACCTTAAGCTCCCAAATCAAATATGGTACATCACACAACATCTAATCCAGAATTGTATTTGCTGCTCTAAAAAGTCATCATGTAGACCTTCTGCAAGTTCCTTCTCTAGGGATCTAGCACCCACCTGATTTTCCTGCATATGCACATTCTCCATCACTATAGTAACAGTGCCCTTTTTTTACAAGCCTTTTCAATCCCCTTTGTACTTTGTACTCTACATCCTGACTACTATTTGAAGCCCTGTATATAACTCCCATCAGGGTCATTTTGCCTCTGCCTACCCGCCTGTCGTTTTGATACTTGTATCCTTGGATGTTAAGGTCCCAACTATGACTTCTTTCAGCTATGATTCAGTGATACCCACAATGTTGTACCTGCCAATTTCTAACTGTTCAAGATAATCTAACTTATTTTGTGTATTGCGTATATTCAAATATAAAACCTTCAGTCCTGTCTTCATTACCTTTTTTGATTTTCCCCCATGTTACACTTAACTCATCCCACCAACAGCAAGTTTTCCCTATCATCTGCCTGCCCTTCCTCACACTCTCACTACACACTGCATCTACATGTATGCTAACTGTCCCATCTCAGCCCAATCACTCATATCATATGTCCTCATATCATATTTTGTTCATATCTTACATTACAATCATAGAGCACTGAATGGTTACAACTACTGTTTGCCTACACTTTAACAAAAACAACACTGATGAAACTGCTTTATCTAGGTGTTTCTGGTGCACAAATAACCCAGAACTACAAGAGATTTGTAACAATGTGAACATCTAATGAGATGAATGTCATAACCTTAGTACCGAAAATATTCTGCATGAACCATGTACGGCTTCCTGTATTGACAATTCACCTCTGTTCCATAGTAAGATCATAACTGTAATAAGATATCATATGTATTGCTAACTGTACAGTTATATATACACAAGAAAACAGAGCAAGAGTAGGCCTCCTGGCCCTTTAACACAGCCCTACCAATCATTATAACCAAAGCTGATCTACACTGATCACACCTCCACTTCTGTGTCAGTTCCCCACATCCCTCAGTTTTCCAATCTTTAAAAAAATTTTAAATACTTATAATGATCCAGCCTCCACAGCCCCTTGGAATTGAGAATTCCAGTAATTTAACACCTTCAGAAAAACAAATTATTTAGTCGAGAATGTTTATTTTTCCATATATAAGATATAATAGAATCAAGAGAATCAAAAAAAATTTAGGAATAAAAACAGGCAATGCCTGAAAAAGATATATAAAAATTTAGGTCAAATGATCATTTTAATAGATTTGATTCGGCCAATCAAGGATAACAAAAAAGGCGACCAGTTTGATAGTGTCCTTTTTACAAAATTCAGTAAGTTAAGAAAATTTTCATTAAATAGGTGTTTCTAATTCTTGGTAATTGTTGCACCCAAATAGGTAAATTGATTTTTTACAATTTTAAAAGAAGGTTAGCCTTAATTGATGACAAATTATTCAGAGGAAAAAGTTCACTCTTATGTAAATTCAATTTGTATCCTGAAAACTGGCTAAAACAAGAAAGTAAAGAAAGCACAGGAGGTAGTGAAGTCTCGACATTAGAAATAAAAATAGAGCATCAGCATAAAGCTCTCCTTAGAATACCAGTAATATCATTAGATTCTCGAAAAGCAATGGCTAAGGGTTCTAAGGCCAAATGAAAGAGCAAAAGGCTCAAGGGACAACCTTGTCTAGTTCCACATTGAAATTTAGTAATTTTACTGAAGGATAAAGGAAGAGAAGATCCAAGAAGTGAAATAATTGAGGCATTTTTAACCAATTGAGCTTTTAGTAAAGTCCATGGTGGGCAGTCGTCCCTATTGATATAATATGACCAGAATGTGATATTCCTTACATTAGTTGCCCAGTAATAGAATCTGAAATTAGACCTGAATGGTATTTCCAGCATTTTCTGTTTTGCTTTAAATTTCTTCTAACTAACTGTGAACTGCTTCAACAGGTTCGACAGCTCAATCTCATCCTCACCGCAGAAATCCACACCAGGCTTACTTCCCTCACAGGAAAATAGCCACTCACAGGAGACCTTGCCCACGCCCAGGATTACGGCTGCACAGGTGGAAGGTCAACTGAGGAAGATCTGTACCAGCAAGGCGGCTGGACCGGATGGAGTTCCCCCACGATTACTGAGGGCCTGTGCGACTGAGCTGGGAGAACCACTACAGCGCATCTTCAACATGAGCCTGGAGCAGAGAAGAGTACCCAGACAGTGGAAAACATCCTGTATTGTCCCGGTACCGAAGAAACCACAACCAAAGGAGTTGAATGACTTCAGACCTGTTGCCTTGACGTCGCACGTGATGAAGACCATGGAGCGGCTGATAATACAGAATCTGAGGCCACAAACCAGGCACACCCAGGATCCTCTTCAGTTTGCGTATAAGGAGAAGGTGGGAGTGGAGGATACTATCACGTATTTGCTGCACAAATCACTCTCTCACCTAGATGGGGTCAGTTGTGCTGTGAGGATTACATTCCTTGACTTCTCTAGTGCCTTTAACACCATCCAGCCCAAGATCTTAAGGCACAAACTAACGGAGATGGGAGTAGACTCTCACATGGTGGATTGGATAGTGGACTACTTGACAGATAGACCTCAGTATGTGCGGTTGGGAGACTGCAGGTCTGACACGGTGGTCAGCAGCACAGGGGCGCCGCAGGGAACCGTACTCTCTCCGGTCCTGTTCACCCTGTACACATCAGACTTCCAATATAACTCGGAGTCCTGCCATGTGCAGAAGTTCGCTGATGACACGGCCATAGTGGGGTGTGTCAGGAATGGACAGGAGGAGGAGTATAGGAAACTGATACAGGACTTTGTGATATGGTGCAACTCAAACTACCTGCGTCTCAATATCACCAAGACCAAGGAGATGGTGGTGGACTTTAGGAGATCTAGGCCTCATATGGAGCCAGTGATCATTAATGGAGAATGTGTGGAGCAGGTTAAGACCTACAAGTATCTGGGAGTACAGTTAGACGAGAAGCTAGACTGGACTGCCAACACAGATGCCTTGTGCAGGAAGGCACAGAGTTGACTGTACTTCCTAAGAAGGTTGGCGTCATTCAATGTCTGTAGTGAGATGCTGAAGATGTTCTATAGGTCAGTTGTGGAGAGCGCCCTCTTCTTTGTGGTGGCGTGTTGGGGAGGAAGCATTAAGAAGAGGGACGCCTCGCGTCTTAATAAGCTGGTAAGGAAGGCGGGCTCTGTCGTGGGCAAAGTACTGGAGAGTTTAACATCGGTAGCTGAGCGAAGGGCGCTGAGTAGGCTACGGTCAATTATGGATAACTCTGAACATCCTCTACATAGCACCATCCAGAGACAGAGAAGCAGTTTCAGCGACAGGTTACTATCGATGCAATGCTCCTCAGACAGGATGAAGAGGTCAATACTCCCCAATGCCATTAGGCTTTACAATTCTACCGCCAGGACTTAAGAACTTTTTAAAAGCTATTATTAATGCTTTTTGAGATAGTGATTTAGATGCATATCATATTTTTTACTGAGTTAAGTATTTTTGTAATTAGTTTTTGCTACAACAAGTGTATGGGACATTGGAAAAAAGTTGAATTTCCCCATGGGGATGAATAAAGTATCTATCTATCTATCTATCTATCTATCTATCTATCTATCTATCTATCTATCTGTGATCTCCAATGCAACAAGACCAGTAATTTTCAAAATGAATCTTTACCTCAAATTAACTTTGTAATATGGTTCAGTCTGAAAAGTAATTTTAAATGTTACTTACATTTTTGTTGCTTCTTCATTTTTACTTATCTCTTCTTCTAGTTTCATACTGAGACTTTCATTTTCAAACTAAATAATATATAATAATCAGGTTATTGTTTATATAATATTATTTTAAAAATAACAAAATTGCATGTTGGATGTTTGAAAAGAAGTACAAAGTAAATCTAAATATTAACAGTTAAAATCTCTACATATTACTGTATCTGATCACACCATAAGCTTATATTACCTAATGCTGTTTGTGAAAGTTATATAAAGGTCAAGAATTAGATTGCTAGCCAGCTGGATTTCCCCATTACAACAAGGGCAGTTTTGGGACAACGTACTCTGTTAATTTGTGCAACTTTTCATGGCAGTCAGTACTTAGCTCAATCGGAATCATTTTTAAAGCTAGTTACATACGTTAGGAGCCACATTCCTGAAATGTCATACAGCAACAGTAGCAGCCATAATGGATTGTCCCATGGGGTGGGGGGCGGAGGGGTAATCAGATAGGAAAATGAAGAAGTATCATTGCCAAAGTTAGTTCTAGGCCTAAGCAATAGCATGTCAGGGAGATGTCTAGCAGGACAGTGTAGTATTCATATAGACATCTCCTTGATGAGTGCAGAAAACGTGCCCTAGCAGAAGTACTTAAAACATCCTTAACCACGGGTGAGGTGCAGAGGATAGCTAAAATTGTCCTACTGTTTGAGAAAGGTTCAAAGAATAACCCAAGAAATTACAGGTCAGTGAACCTGACATCAGTAGTGAGTAAATGATTGGAAAGTATTTTAAGGGACATTATAGAGAAGATGTGATTAGGGATAGTCAATCTGGATTTGTGCATCATAGTTTGTGTGTAACCAATCTTATAGACCTTTTCAAGGTTACCATGAAAGTTGATGAATGGCAGTCTATATGGACTTTAGCAAGATGCTGACAAAGTTCTGCAAGGGAGGCTAGTCCAAAAGGTCAGTCATTTGGCATTCAGGATGAATGGGATGTTATATTGAAGTTGTATAAAACATTGATGAGACCTAATTTGCAGTATTGCATGCAGTTCTGGTCATCTAACTACAGGAAAGATAGTCATAAAACACTACGGCACAGAAACAGGCCCTTTAGCCCATTTAGACCATGATGAACCGTTAATCTGCCCAGTCCTATTGACGTGCCCCGGACCATAGCCCTCCATTATCCCTCCCATCCATGTACCTATCCAAATTTCTCCTAAATGTTGAAATCAAATCCACATCACCATTTATGCTAGCAACTTGTTCCACACTCTCAGTACCCTCATGTTTGCCTTACACGTTTCACCTTTGACTCTTAACCCAAGACTACTAGTTGTACTTCCACCCAACCTCAGTGCTTTCATTTCCCCTGCTGTACAACTCATAATTTTGTATACCTCTATCAAATCTCCTCTCAATCTTCTATGTTCTAGGGAATAAAGTCCTAACCTATTCAACCATTCCCATAACTTACTATAGGTCCTCAAGTCCTGGCAACATCCTTCTGTATTTTCTCTGCACTCTTTCAATCTTATTTATATCTTTCCTATAGATAAGTGACCAAAACGGCACACAATACTCACCAAGATCTTATACTATTTCAACATAACATCCCAACTCCTATGCTCAATAGATTGATTTATGAAGGGCAATGTGCTGAAAGTTTGTTTTACGTTTCTATCTACCTGTGACACCACTTTCAAAGAATTATGGATCTGTATTCCCAGATCCCCCGTTCTACTACACTCCTCAGTGTCCTACTGCTCACCTGCAGTTAATAGGGTACTAACCTATCCTGTTGGTCCTCTCAAAGTGCAAGATCTCACACTTGTCCCTATTGAATTCAATCTACCATTTTTCAGTCCATTTTCCAGCCAGTCCAGATCCCAATGCAAACTTTGATAGTCTTCCTCACTGTCCACTTATTGTCATCCGCAGACTTCCTGATCCAGTTTACATTATCATGCAGATCATTGATATAGATGACAAACAACAACAGACCCAGCACTGATCCTTGCCTTACACCACTAATAATAGTCCTCCAGTCAGAGAGGCAATCATCTATTACCACTCACTGACTTCTCCAGCAAAGTCAATGTCAGTCCAATTTACTACCTCAGCAACTGAACTTACTTTCTTTTTTTCTTATTAATATATTTTATTATTTTATGTGAACAGACTTGGAAAAAACTAACAAAAAAAACTAACATAAAAAAGCACATCCACAAAAAACCTCAACCATAGTAAAATCAAATTAAATTTTGAGCAGCAAAAGAGAAAAAAAATATAAAGGCAAGAAGTAAACATACACAGCAGAGGTGCACCGCACCAAAAAACCTCAGTCCTCACCCCATAAGAAAGTCCAATACAGGGCCCCATATCCTTTCAAAAATGTCTGCTCTGTCCTCATTACAGAGTCTCAGTCTCTCCAAATGTAAAGTGTTTGCCAGTTCTCTCAGCCACAGATTATATGAAGGCACAGAGTCCATTTTCCACATTTGCAGGATTACCAATCATCATTCCAAACAATACAGCCACTTTTTTGTACTTATTGGCTGAAGATAAGGAACTTGTTGCTCCAAGGATGGCTATGGTTCCCACTGCTTCCCAAAAGCCTCAGAGAAACAGTGAAAATTACTTTTCCAGTATGCATAAAGCTTACAACATGACCAGAATGAATGTGACAAGTTACTGTTCTCAGATTTACATCTATTACAAATTGGCAAAACATCTGGGTAGAAGCTATGCAACTTTTCTTTAGAATAATGGAGTCCATGTAATGTTTTAAACTGTATGAGTCTGTGTCTAACATTGACCAAACAATCATGTATACTCTTTAAACACTCATCCCAGACCTCCTCTGTCAGTTCTATACCCAATTCATCCATCTATGCCTGTTTAAGACCTGCAGTATTCACCCGAGCTCCATTATGTAGGATCTGATAAAAATAGGATACCCTATTACGAGTAACAGGATCAAATTTATTTATTGCCTCCAGGGACTCATGTTTGTCTAAATCCTCGAAGGTAGGTATATATTTCTTAACATAATCTCGAATTTGTAAATATCTAAAAAAAAGCAGATGCAGGGATATTGTAAACTGCTTTTAACTGCGCAAATGAGGCAAAGTTTCCATTAATATATAGACCACCTATACTACAGATGCCTCTCTGTTTCCAGGTAGAAAAAACAGTATCATTCAGGCCAGGCAAAAAGGAATGATTGTCACAGATCGAAGTGTCAATACAGTATAAGTTTTTGGAGCCTTAATGTGTAGTTGAATCTGCTTCCAAATTCTTATAGTGATACCGACCACGAAGTTGTTACTAAAATATGACTTATTAACTGCAGTGGGGCTATTAAGAAGAGCTGTTAAGGAAGTCTTCTTACAAAGTATTTGTTCTATGAGTAACCATGTTGGGCATGAGTCTGAGTAGAAGGTGGGCCTTTTTTACACCATGCAAGAATGGATAGGTGGGCAGTCCAGTAATACATTTTAATGTTTGGTAGAGCAAAACCACCTGCTTCCTTAGGTTTTGACAAGTGTATTTTAGTAATTCTAATGGCTTCATAATTCCAAATGAAGGGTATAATAATTGAATCCAATTGCTTAAAATATGACTGAGGAATAAACATGGAATTGACTGGAAAAGATGAAGAAATCGTGGCAGTACAATCATCTTGATTGTGTTAATCCTCCCCACCAAAGAAATTGGAAGGGTTTTCCAAAAGTCAATATTGCGTTTAACCTGCTCAATTTTGTTTCGCCAATTCACTTGTAAAAGATCATCTGGGTTTTTTGTAATAGTCATACCAAGATAGGAAAAATTATCATAAGTTATTTTAAAGGGAATGGACTGTACTTATGCTGTATTAACCACTGCAGTGATTGGCATTAGTTCACTCTTATCCCAATTAATAAAGAAACCTGAAAAACTGCCAAAATTATTAATTAGAGTCAGAAGGGCAGGTATTGATGTTTGTGGGCTGGAGATATATAAAAGGACGTCGTCAGCTTATAACAAAAGGTAATGTTTATGTCCATGCATATCAATGGGAGATATCAAAGGGTCCTGTTTGATGCTAACAGCCAATGGTTCAATGATAACTACAAACAAAAACAGAGAAAGGGGGCAGCCTTGACAAGTCCCATGATGAATTGCAAAAAGGGAGGAAATATTCTGATTAGTGATAATTGAAGCAGATGGGTGTGAATAAATTATCTCAATCCATTTAATGAAGGATGGTCCAAATACAAATTTCTTAAGTGCAAACATCATATATGGCCATTCCACTTGGTCAAACGCATGTTGTGCATCTATTGAGATGACTACAGCCTCTTCTGCATGCTTTGTATATAAAATATTGAAGAGATGGCGCAAATTAAAATACACGTCTACCTGGAATAAAAACAGTTTGGTCTGGATAAATGATAGAACAAATGTGTTCTTTTAACCTATTGGTCAGGACTTTCCCGAGAATTTTGGTTTTAATGGGCAGCAGCGAAATGGGGCGATATGATGAAACCACCTCGGGATCACGGCCTGGTTTTGGAATCAGGGAGATAGACATTGGCTTTACATACAGTGGGTGGCAATCTGGAAGCTAACCTAGAGAGTTTCAACATTCTTAGGAGTACAGGCGACAATTTTGGACCAAATACTTTGAAGAATTCCATTCTAAAGCCATCCAGACCCGCTGCCTTATTATTGGGGAGAGAGGAGATGGCCTTCTTAATGTCACCTAGGCTAATTTCAGCATCAAGTGCATTTACTGAATCTGCTGACAGCATGGGCAGATTCAGATTAGCAAAAAATGCTTCCATAGCTTCAGTGTCTGGACTGCCTTGTGATTGGCAAACATTAGCATAGAACTCCCCAAAACACTTATTAATATTTGCCGGGTCTGTCAATAAAAAGCCATCTTTCGCCTTTATACGATGTATGGCCCTGGAGGCCTGCATGTCTTAACTGACTGGCTAATAACTTATGGGGCTTTTCACCAAGCTCAAAATACCTCTGTATGACTTGTGTTAGTAGTTTTGAAACACTCTTGGACATTATAGTATTATACTCATACCGTAAGGCAGTAATCTTATTAAGTAATTCTGCTTTATGGTTTATTTTGTAAGAAGCTTCCACTACTAAACTTTCTTGACCAATCTCCCGTGCAGAATCTTGTCAAAGGCCTTGCTAAAGTCCAGGAAGACAACAAACACTGCCTTGCCTTCATCAACTTTTCTGGTAACTTTCTTGAAAAACTCCTAAGATTGGTTAGACATGACCTAATATGCACTAAACCATATTAACTATTCCCAATCAGTCCCTATCTATCCAAATATTTATATATACAGTCCCTTAGAATATCTTCCCACTACTAATGCCAGGCTCACTGGCCTATAATTTCCTGGATTATTCTTAGAGGATTTCTTAAACAACAAAACAATATTAGCTATCTTCCAATCCTATGGCACCGCATGTATGGTTAAGGATATTGCAAATATCTCTGCTAGGGCCACTGCATTTTCTGCATTTGCCTCCTACCGGGTCCGAGGAACACCTCATTGGACCTCGGGTATTTGTCCACTCTAAATTGCTTCAAGACAGCAAACACATCCTCCTTTGTAAACTCTGTGGCGTTCATGACCTCACTGCTGCATTCCCTCACATCTATAGACTCTGTGTCCATCTCCTGAGTAAAGACAGATTCAAAAGATCCATTTAAGATCTCCCCTATCTCTTTTGGCTCCACACATAGAAAACCACTTTGATCTTCCAGAGGACTGATTTTGTCCCTTGCTATCCCCTTGTTCTTCATGTATCTGTTGAAGCCCTTAGGATTCTCCTTCACCTTGTCAGCTAGAGTAACATCATGCTTCTTTTATCCCTCTTGATTTCCTTCTTGTGTTCTCTTGCATTTTTTATATTCCTCAGGTACCTCATTTATTCCTACCTGGCCATACCTGCAATGCACCTCCTTCTTTTTCTTAACCTGGACATCAATATCTCTCTATACCAAGGATCCTAAATTTGTTACCCTTCCCTTTTATTCTGACAGGAACATACAAACTCTGTACTTTGAAGGACTCCCAGTTACCAAGTACACCTTTGCCAGACAACACCCTGTCCGAATCCACACTTGCCAGACCCTTTCTGATACCATCAAAATTTGCCTTTCTCTAATTTAGAATCTCTACCCGACCTGTCCTTTTCCATAATTACATTGAGACTAATGGTATTATAATCACTATAATTCATTAAAACCTCTGTGAATGAGTGTGTGCCCATGAAAACAGACCAGACATACCCAAATCAAAAGCTGTGGGTGAATCACAAATGCATAGTCTGCAGAGGGGCATTCAGTACCAGTGATCTGGAACTATACAAGAAGTCCAGGCATGACCTACAGAAGGCTATCTTTAGAGTGATAAAACAATTCCAATTGAGATTAGAGACATAATCGGATGCATGTCAGCTCTGGCAGTGTTTGCAGGCCATTACTTCCTATAAAGCAAAACCTAACATCATGAATGGCAATGATGTTTCACTCTCAGATGAGCTCAATGTCTTTTACGCATGCTTTGAAAGGGAGAATAACTCTATATCTAAGCAAATCCCTGCAGCATCCGCTGACCCTTTGAGCTCTGTCTCTGTGGCCAACGCCAAAACATCTTTCAAGAAGGTGAACTCTTGCAAGGCATCAGGCCCTAGTAGGGCTCAGAAAACATGTGCCAACTAATGGGTGTGTTCAAGGACATCTTCAATCTCTCACTGCTACATTTGGAGGTTCCCACCTGTTTCAAAAGAGCAACAATCATACTAGTGCACAAGAAGAGCAGGGTGAGCTGCCTCAATGGCTATCACCCAGTGGCACTCTCATCTACTGTGATGAAGTGCTTTGAGAGGTTGTTCATGGCTAGAATCAGCTCCTGCCTAAGCAAGGACCTAGACCTGCTGCAATTTGCCTATCACCACAATAGCTCTACAGTGGATGCAATCTCCTTGGCTCTCCACTCAGCCTTGGATCACCTGGCCAATGGTAATACTTACATCAGGCAGCAGTTTATTGACTACAGCTCAGCATTCTACACAATTATACCTTGTTCTAATCAAAAAAGCTCCAAAACCTGGGCCTCTATATCCCCCTCTGCAATCTCTCCTCAAAGGAGACCATAGTCTGTGTAGATTGGAAATAACATTTAGTCCCTTCTGACAATCCACTCTGGCGCACCTCAACACCTTCCCTCTTTACATCTATGATGGCGTGGCTAGGCATAGCTGAAATGCCATCTATAAATTTGCCAACATCACAGCTATTGATGGCAGAATTTCAGATGATGACGAGGAGGTGTACAGGAGCGAGATAGATCAGCTGGTTGAGTGATGTTGACTGCACTCAATATCGGTAAGACCAAGGAATTGATTGTCGACTTCAGGAAGGGTAAGATGAGGGAACATACACTAGTCCTCATCAAGGAATTGGAAGTAGAAAGGGAGAGCAGATTCAATTTACTGGGTGTCATGTTCATTAGGAGTTTGAGGAGACTTGGCATGTCACCAAAGTCACTCACAAATGTCTACAGATGTATCGTGGACAGCATTCTAACTGGTTGCATCAGCATCTGGTATGGTAAGGCCACTGCACAGGATTGGAGAAAGTTGCAGAAAGCTATAAACACAGTCAGTTCCATCATGGGCACTAACCTCTGTAGCATCCAGGACATCTTCAAAAGGGAATACCTCAAAAATGTGGCATCTATCATTAAGGTCCCCCATAACACAGGACATGCCTTTTTCTCATTGCTACCATCAAGCAAGAGATACAGGAGCCTGAAGACTGTCACCTGCGCTGTCTCATTCCCTAATAGGAGATCTACTATTGCACTCTCCCTAGTTGGGACTTCTATGTACTGATTAAAGAAGACATTTAACAAACTCTTTTCCATCCAGCCTTTTTGCACTATTGGAGTTCCATTCAATATGTGGAAGGTTAAACTCATCTACTATCACAACCCTACGTTTCTTGTGATAGTCTGTGATCTCTCTACAAATTTGCTCCTATAAATCCCACAAACGGTTGGGTAGTTTATAATATAATCCCCCATAAAGTGGTCATACCTTTCATATTCTTCAGTTCTACTCATAAAGCCTCGATAGACAATCTCTCCAGTTTGTCCTGTTACGAACCCCGTAACTGGGTTACTTACCAGCAAAGATAGAGACGTCCGTTGGAGTCTGATGATACTATTTTTAACAGTATTTATTAGTAAAAATACACAAAAATAATATCAATGCAAATATACAGATAATATATGTCGCCAATACTAAACCTAAAAGTGCGGGTATAATAATAATCAATAAGAAATAAGCTCTATCGTTGTCTAGGGGATAATGAATTGTCCGATGGAAATATAAAGTTCGCTGTAGTTCACACAGGCTGCCGTCGTTTTTGGGTGTCGCTGGGTTGCAATTGTTGGAGAGAGAGAGAGAAAGAAAGAGAAAAACTTGCCGACTTTCCTTTGTGATTTTGATCCGTCAGGTATCTCGTTGTCGTGGCCGTTCAAATGTGACCTCTCCTTTAGCTAAACTGTTCTTCCATGATGAGCCCGCCACCCAGGCAAGGGAGGATGCACACGAGCTCCCACCAGCTTTCGCTATAAAACGCTGTCACTGGATTTCTAGCGTTTCTCCTGGTGCGTCTAAAGGGGTGTTCCCCAGACCCCTCTTTTATCCTCACTCACGGGGTCTCAGATGTCAATCAGGTTGGGATGATGCAATCCCTCAACCAGACCACTCTGGTTGTCCCCTGAGGGGTTTCAATGGATAGTACAGTACTCAATACACAATTCCTTCTCCAAGAGACAATAGCAGTAGTCAGTGGTTCTGTTCTGCTTATGTCAGGAGACATTCCAAACCTTGTGTATTCTGTGTGTCTCTCTCTCATTATTGACATGATGTGTATCTCTCTCATTTCCTGGCATGCTGTGTATCTCTCTCATCTCCTGGGTCTCAGACCCGAAATAATAGCGATCTTACGATTCTCAAAAAGGAGGGGGCTACTTTGTACCCTTCGGCCCCTCAGAGTTGCTCCACCTTCGTAACAGTCCTTACTGAGCACTGCCATGACATTTTCCCCAACTAGTAATGCCAGCCCTCCCCCATTAATCCCTCCTGCTCTATCACATCTAAAACAATGAAACACCGGAACATTGAACTGCCAGTCCTGCTCCTCCTGCAACCAAGTCTCACTGATGCATAAAATGTTATAATTCCAAGTGCTGATCCATGCCCTAAGCTCATCCACCTGTCCTATAATACTCCTTGCATTGAATTACAGTGTACAGTATACGCAACTCAAAACATTAGCTTCACCATGCTCAACCTTTTGATTCCTGAATTTGGTTTAACAACATCTTTCTCCACAGCATTCTACCACCTGTCTGGTGCTCTGTTTTCTATCTCCCTGCAATTCTAGTTTAAACTATATATCAACAAGTTTGAAATAGTACAGGTAAGATTTACTAGGATGTTGCTGGGACGTTGGAAAAACCTTTGCCAGAGCAAACCTAATCCCATTCTGCCTGTTACTGAGTAGTGATGAAAAACTATATAGTGCCTCCCCTCCTTCAGTACAGAGTCTGAGTTACCTTTTAAAAGCTAGTTTGTTGTTATTGTAATTACATGTGGCAGAGACTAGCAGCAACAGTTTTGAATTTTCCTAAACTTAAAAACTGAGAGTCACTGTGATTTTTGAAGAAAGTACAAATAAGAGCAGAGGTCAGTATACATATATATATCTGTATTTGAAGTCACAGTTAGATTTCTAAAAATAGCAGAAATAATGGTTAACTTCATCCAGTTTCCCAGTCCTGGCTTAATTGTTACACCTGCATTCTAATATTCCTTTTCTCTAGTACAAAGATACAGAAATCACTCTAAATACCATAATTTATTTAAAAATCCAAATATTATAATCTGAAATACTCAGAAGACCAGGTAGCATCCGTGGAAAGAAACACAGCATTAACATTCAGGGCAATCATCCAGCACAACTGGGGAAAGTTATAGGAATGGGAGATAGAGAAGAAGAGCAAAGAATTTACATAGGGATTACAGGGTAGAGATTAAGTGACACAAGGGGTGATGGACCAAGTGAAGGACTTTTACAATGTAGTTCTAAAGTTCCACCATTACTTCTAAAATACTCAGCAACTTCAAATAATTATTTTATATTTTCAACTGCTTTTGTTATTTACAGTACCATTGTGTTATCATTTAATCTCTCGTACCTTCCACCCTCTCTCAGACATTCTGACTTTACAAACATGCTGTAAAATCTTTTTATCTATTTTCATTTCTGACGAAGCACAGAAAATTGGAATACTCAGTACTTCAAGCTTCCTCCGCCATTCAATACAATTCATGACTGATCCTCTCTGTTAGTTGTATATATTCCTGCTCTATCTGCATATTCCTTGATGCCTTTTGTGTTTAGAAACTATCCAACTTCTTCTGAAATACATTCTGGGACTTGACCACACCATGTTCTGCTGCAGACAATTCCACAGATTCACCAGCCATGGAACAAATACATTTTTTCTCATCTCAGTTCTTAATATCTCAGACTGTATCCCGAGATGATGCCACTTTGTTCTAACTCCTCCATTAAGGGGAAAGATCATCCTCATATGCAATCTGTACAGCAGTCGAAATTCTGTATGCTTCATTGAGAACCCGCCATTAATTTTAACCTAAGTGAATACAGGCCTAACCAGCCCATTTTCTCCTCATAAGACAGTCCTGCTAGTCCAGGAATTAGAATGATGAAACTTCACTACACTCCTTTTTGAGGAGGAAAGCAAAACTTTATGCAGTACTTCAGATTCTCAGCAAGGCCCTGTATAACTTTGTGACACATCCTTGCTCCTGTTTTGAGAACATCTTGAAGCAAAGACCAGTGTTCCATTTGCCTCACTTAACTGGTTGTTCTACTTGCATGCTTACTTTCAGTACTAGCTAGAAAGGTTAAATACCTGAAACATTAACTGTTTCACATTTCACAGCTTGCTTGTAACTGCCAGCATTACTTTTTTTTATTTCATATTTGCAGCATCCACAATACCTTTGTAAGATTACACTCATTTTTCAGGAAACAACACCATAGTGAAAGATAGTTATCTAATGATTCATACTTACTTGTTGCTCTTGTATTGCTTGACGCTGAACTTCAATAGTTTGTTTATTTTCTTGTAATTTCTTATCCTTCTGCCAAAGTTCATTTTCTATGGATAATTTCCACCTCTTGATTTTCTCTGCTTCCTGGAACAGTTTTGTGTATAACTGGCTTATATGTTCAGTATTCTGTTGAAAATAATGTGAACACATTAATACACAGATGCTCTCTGAAACAAGACAGCTAATTTCAGAATGTGTATATACAGTAAATTAGATTAAATATAATAAAACAAAGTTTTATCTTGCAACTTGTGCATGAGGTTGCTTCATATTGTTGCATCACTTTATGACAAAATTTTTTATGGCACTTACTGCAAGGTAATTATTAGAGACACAGAATCTGCTTTATCCTTCAGGTCTATCAAAGCATTACTAAATAATCATTGCTTAAAGGACATTGTCAGCAGCTCTCAATAATTTGTCATTCCAATTAATCTCAGCAACTACAAAATACAGAAAATATCTAAATCAACTGGAAATAAAGCATAACAGAAAACAATTGTATATCACAGATTGATCATGACATAAAAAGATGAATGCTTCTTGTAGAGTTTGATTCAATCAGCATAAAATTCAAAAATTGATATCATAGTGGACTACCAAAAGAGTACTACCCTGCTGGAGGTGACATTTATTTTAGTTTGATGTTAAAGCAAAGCACTGTCTGCTCAAGTGGATGTAAATTTTCCCAAGGCACTACTGCAAAGAAAATCAGTGAATTCTGAAAGCATTTCACTTCAGCCAACCTTACTTCAATCAAGATATGGAGGATTTTCTAGTCATACATCGAACTTCAGCAAAAGTAGGATGATGAAAGAGCCCAGAGAACAATATATTGGTAAAATGAATGTGTAAATATATAGGTCTTATAAACAGAAGAAGTAAGAAATGACACAGAACATACATATGTAAAACTTATGTATTTGTTTTGGCAGTCGAGGTCATTGAAACCAAAATGTTCTCTGGGGAATGTACTATATGAATTTTGGGAAAAGAGCGCTGCAACATAAGAGCTTGCATCAAGATTAGACTTATTCTGATAATCAGTAATGTATACTCAGTAAAGTACACCTGCTTGTTAATACAAATACCTAATCAGCCAATCATGTGGCAGCAACTCAATACATAAAAGTATGCAGGCATAGTCAAGTGCATCAGTTGCTGTTCAGACCAAACATCAAAACAGGGAAGAAATGGGATCCAAGTGACTGATTATTGGTGTTAGATGGGGTGGCTTGAGCATCTCAGAAACAGCTGATCTCCTAAGATTTTCACACACAGCAGTCTCAAGAGTTTACAAAGAATGGTGCAAAAAATAGAAAAGATCCTGTTCTGTGAGTGAAAAGACCTTGTTAATGAAAGGGGACAGAGGAGAATGGCCAACCTGGTTCAAGCTGACAGGAAGGCAACAGTAACTCAAATAACTATGTATACTGCAGTGGTGTGCAGAAGAGCACTCACCTCTGAAAGCACAAGCCAGACCTTGAAGTGGATGGGCTACAAGAGCAGAAGACCACAAGCATACAGTCAGTGATCACTTTATTAAGTACAAGGAATTGGAGTCCTCATGTTAACTGGCAGGTTGAGTGGTGGTAAATAATCTAGGACCAGTGGGCACAGCCTCAGAATAGATGGACATCCATTTAGAAAAGAGATGAGGAAAAAGTTCTTTAGCCATAGGGTGGTGAATCTCCGGAATTCATTGCCATTGACAGCTGTGCAGGCCAAGTTATTGGGTATACTTAAGGCAGAAGTTGATAGATTCTTGATTAATCAGGGCATCAAAGGTTACAGGGAGAAGGCAGGAGAATGGGGTTGAAAGGGATAATAAATCTGCTTTGATGGAATGTGGAGAAGAATCGATGAACTGAGCAACCTAATTCTGTTCCTAAATCTTAAGGTCTTAATCAGACCCTGTCCAAGTAGTTATATATCCCATCCCTTAGAATACCTTCCAGTAATTTACCCACTACTGATGTCAGGCTCATTGATCTATAATTTTTCTGGCTTATTCTTAGCACTTTTCTTAAGCAGTGGAACAACATTAGCTGTCCTCCAATTCTCTTGCACTTACTTGTGGCTGTTCTGCCTTACCAATGTCTAACACGGTCTTGCAGTCACAAAAAAGTGACAAAGACAATCACTCGCTATTAGACTACACTCCGACTCCAAAGCCTTTCTGTAGCAAGCAACAATATGGTCCACACCAAGTCCAGCATCTCTAACTTCCAGATATCGAGCAACCCACTGATGGGATAGGCCTGCAGTACATGAAGTTCTTAATATCCAGTACTCATTAAAAAAATATTTAAAAGGGACAGTATCACCTTTGTTTGGGCCCAGAGAGGGTAGACTTGGGCGCGCGCTGCCATCTTACCATTGTCACCGCCCTAATTTGCTTCAAGACAACAAGCATCTCCTCTCCTATAATCCAGTGGTCCCCAACCACCGGGCTGTGGACCGGTACCGGGCCGCAAAGCATGTGCTACTGGGCCATGAGGAAACGATATGATTTGGCGATATGAAACAATATGAGTCAGCTGCACCTTTCCTCTTTCCCTGTCATGCCCACTGTTGAACTTGAACGCACGCGAGGTCATCAGCGCCTAAATGCAGTGACACCCTCGTGCCAGCAATCACTGGTTGGCCTCGGGTAACCGGCCAGTGAGAAGTGCCATTGGTACTGGCCTGGAGGGCGGACAGATGGGCGCCACCTCTAAACCTGTTTAGCACACTGAATGTTCATGGGGAACCCAGTGCTAAAATATTCACAGACAACCTAATTCAGGCTCAGGGTTTCGTAAGTAGCAGAGCAGCTACCTCGCTGTGATCTACTGAAAGTCATCCCTCCAGCCAAACTTTTGTCGGCCTATAGATCCTACTGACCTACGGGGGGCGGGGGGGTGCCGGGCACGTGCCCTGCTTCACTCCTCGCTTGGTCAGTCGCTCTCTCCGGACTGTGACCGCTGCGGCCCTGGCATTGGGACCTCCGGCCTTTACCTTGTCCTCTCACTGGTGTGTTGCAATGATTTTATATGTTCATACGAGGAAAATATGTGCAGTGTGTTTAATATCCAAACGTTACTTAAAATGTTATGATGCTATTATAAGTGAGTCATAACTGACTTATCACTATATTCATGCAAGGAAAATATGCACTATGTGTTTAATATTAAATTCATTAGATAAACCCTTTTAGAAATGAAATTGAGTGTATTAGCCACTTATAAGTGACTTATAGTTGACTTATCAACTATATTCCAGTTGATATTAACACCCACTCCACGCACCCACATCCAGCCGGTCCGCAAGAATATTGTCAATATTAAATAGGTCCGCAGTGCAAAAAAGGTTGGTGACCCCTGCTATAGTCCTTGTATAGTCCATGAGATATGGAAGAGAGTCAAATGATCCAAAAATCTGAAGCCTTACCTTCTGCAACACCTCCTTAGCCACTGTATTATCTTCCAATTTCTGGCCTCACTAGTATATGGTATTGGTAGTAATCCTGAGATCACAACACTGGAGGTCTTGTCCTTTAACTTAGCACCTAACTTCCTGAACTCACTTTGAAGAACCTCATCACCCTTCTTGCCTATATCATTGGTACTGATGTGGACCACGACCTCTGGCTTAAGAATACTATGAACTTGATCGAGATGTACCTAACCCTGGCAAGTTGGAGGCAACATACCTTGCAGGAACCTCATTCTCCTCCACAGAAATTTCAGTCTCTTTCCCTAAACAATGAATCACTATTACTCTCCTCTTCTCCCCACTTCCCATTTGAGTCACAGAACCAGGATTAGTGCCAGAGACCTGACTGCTGTGGCTTTCCTCTGCCAGATCATCCCCCTCCCCAACAGTATCCAAAGCAGTAGACTTATTGAGGGGAATGGCCACAGGTGTACCTGAACTTTCTACCTATCCTCTTTCACTCCCTTGGTGGTTACCAAGTTACCTGTGGTCTGAACCTTAGGTGTAACTACCTCCCTGTATCTCTGGTCAGTCAACCCCTCAGCCTCCCAAAATAATCTGGATTTCATCCAGCTCCAGTTCCCTGAATGGTCTAGAAGAAACAGCATCTGGATAAACTTCTTGCAGGGGAAGATGTCAGAAACACTGGAGCTTTTCCTATCTTCCCACATTCTGCAAGAGGTGCAATCCACTATCCTGCCTGGCATTCCCACTACTCTGATTGCACAATAAGAAAGAAAGAAATTTGCCTATTGTCACAACAGGTCAACAAGCATTTGCCAATTCATTTGCTCTTCACTAAGCTTTGGAACATCTGGACAGTAAAGTTGCATTCATCAGAAGCTCTTCATAGACTATAGTCAACAAAAATCATCCCCCCAAAACTAATCACTAAGGTTCAAGACCTTGGCCTCTGTACCTCTTGTGCAACTGGATCCTCAATTTCCTCAGTTGCAGATCCTAGTCAATACGGATTAGCAACAACATCTCCTCTATAATCACCATCGGCATAGGCTAAGCACAATGCTGTGTGCTTAGCCCTGCTCCACTTACTTTATACCTACTGTATGACTGTGAGGCTAAGTACAGCTCCAATGCCATATTTAACTTTGCTGGCAACACCACTGTTGTGGCCAAATCATTAAGACCACAAGGCACAGAAGCAGAATTAGGCCATTCACCCCATCAAGTCTGCTCTACCATTCCATCATGTCTGATTTATTATCCCTCTCAACCCCATTCTTTTGTCTTCTCCCCATAACCTTTGACACTAATCAAGAACTTATCACCTTCCACCTTATACATACTTGGTTTCCAAGGCATTCTGTGGCAATAAATTCCACAGATTTACCACCCGCTGGCTAAAGAAATTCCTCCTCATCTCTGTTCTAAATAGATGCCCCTCTATTTTGAGGCTGTGCCCTCTTCACCCATTAAAGAATACATCCTCTCCATATCCATTCTAGGCCTTTCAATAGTTAATAGGTTTCAATGATATTCACCCTCATTCTTCTAAACTCCAACAAGTACAAGTCCACAGTCATCAAACACTCTACATATGTTAACTCTTGCATTCCTGGAATCATTCTCATGAAACTCCTCTGGACTCATTCCAATGATAGCTCATCTTTTCTTAGATAAGGGGCCCAAAACTGTTCACAATACTCTAAGTGTAGCCTGACCAATTCTTATAAAGCCTCAGCATTAAATCCTTGTTTTTATATTCTAGTCCCTTGAAACTAACATTGCATTTGTTTTCCTGACTATGGACTCAACCAGCAAATTAACCTTTAGGGAATCCTACACAAGTACTCCCAAGTCCCTTTGCAACTCTGATTTTTGAACTTTCTCCCCATTTAGAAAACAGTCTATAACTTTATTCCTTCCTCAACACCACATGTCCTTCTACCTATCACCATATCATCTGCAAACTTGGTCACAAAGCAATCACTTCTGTCATCCAAGTCTCACCACTGGTCATGAAAGCCAAAAAAAGGCCACCTTTATTCTACTCTTTGCCTCCTGCCAGTCAATCAATCTTCTATTTATGCTAGTATATATCCTATTACTGTATACCATGGGCTCTTATCTTGTTAAGCAGCCTCATATGCAGCATCTTGTCAAAGGCAACATCCAAATAAACAACATCCACTGACTGCAGTCTATCCTACCTGTTAATTCCTCAATTAATTGCAATAGATTTGTTGGACAAAATTTCCCCTCTAGAAAACTATGCCAACTTTGGCCTAATTTATGATGGTTCTAAGTACCCTGTAACTTTATCCTTTATAATGGACTGCAACATCTTCCTGCCTCCCTCTCTTTTTAAAGAGTGGAATGACATTTGCAATATTCCTGTCTCCGGAACCATTCCAAATTCTAGTGATTCTTGGAAGATCGTTACTAATGCCTCCACAATCTCTTCAGTTATATCTTTCAGAACCCTGGGGTGTAGTCCATCTGGTCCAGATGATGATCTACCTTTGAAATTTTCAGCTTTGCAAGCACTTCCTCCTTAGTAATAGCAACTGGACTCACTCTTGAATTTTTGGCATTATGCTTATGCCTTCCAAGGTGGTGATGAGTTGGCATATTGGAGGAAGATTGAAATTCTCCCTCTTACTCAATGACCACAAGACCATAGAGCTGATTATTGACTTCAGGAGGAGGAAACCTGAGGTCTATGAGCCAATCCACATCGGGGGATCAGAGGTGGAGAGGGTCAGCAACTTTAAATTTCTTGGTGTTATCATCTCAAAGGGTCTGTCCTGGGTCCAGCACATAAGTACCATTACAAAGAAAGCATAGCAGCACCTCTACTTTCTTATAAGTTTAAAAGATTCCCCATGTCATCTAAAACTTTAATAAACTTCTAGAGATGTGCAGTGGAGAGTATATTAACTGGTTGCATCACGGCTGGTGTGTAAGAATGAATGGAAAAGCCTACAAAAAATAGTGGCTACAGCCCAGTCCATTCTGGGTAAAGCCCTTTTCACCACTGAGCACATCTATATGGAGTGCTGTCACAGAAATCCATTATCAACGACACCAAACCATCCAGGCCATAGTGTCTTCTTGCTGCTGCCATCAGGAAAGAGGTACAGGAGGAACCTTGGGACCCACACTATCAGGTTCAGGGACAGTTCAAAGTTCAGAAATTTTATTATCAAAGTATGCACAATGTATACAGCACTGATATTCGTCTTCTTGCAGGCAGCCACAAAACAAAGAAACACAATAGAACCTATAAAGAAAAACCTGCAAAACAAAGACCATCAAACATCCAGTGTGAAAAAAAGAACAAATCATGCAAAGAGTAAAAAAAAGTAAACAAATAAAACACAGAACATTAACCACAGAGTCCCTGAAAATAAGTCCACAACCACAGAGCAATTTCAGCACTGTGGCGAGTGCCGATGATTGTAGGTGATAGCTGCGGAGTCAGTTCAACAGTGAAATGTCTTGAACAAATTGTGCAAATAAAAAGTAAAAAATTATAAAAGTAAACAAAAAACACATGGAACATGAACTGCAGAATCCTCAAAAATTAGTCCACAGCTGTAGAGTGCATTCAGCAGTCAGAAGAGTGAAGCCCATCCAGGAGTCCAATTCCCTTCTTCATTATCAAATGAACCTGTAAGTTAAACCTTTAAGGAATCCTACACTAGGAATCAAAAGTCTCTTTGCACCTCCTATTTCTGAATTCGCTCCACATTTAGAAAATAGTCCATGCCTATATTCTTTCTACCAAAATGCATGATCATACACTTCCCTACACTGTATTCCATCAGCAACATACACAAAATGCTGGAGGAATAGCAGATCAAGCAGCACCCATGGAAATGAACAGTCAACATTCTGGGCCAATACCCTTCTTCAGGACCAGAATGGACGGGGAAAGATGACAGAACAAAAACAGTAATAGACTTTGTCTTGTCCTTACCTACCACCCATTGAGCCTCCACATCAATCACATCATTCTCCACGACTTCTGCCATCTCCAAAGGGATCCTATCATCAACCACATCTTTACCTCCCCCCACTCTCCATTTTCAGAAGGATTGTTATCTCTGTGATCCCGTTGTCCATTCATCCCACTAATCTTCCTCTGGCATTATCACTGCAAGCAGCCAAAGTACAACACCTGTCCTCTTCCCTCACATCCATTCACAGCCCCAAACAGTTCTTCCAGCTGAGGCAACACCTCACCTGTGTATCTGCTAGGGTTGTCTTTTGTATCAAGTGCCCCCAATGAAGCCTTCTATACATTGGTGAGACCCATCATAAATTGGGGGACCACTTTATTAAGCACCTTCAATTCATTTGCCAAAAGCAGAACTTGCTGGTGGTCAAATATTTTAATTCTGATCCCCATTCCGTCTCCAACATGTCAAACCATAGGTTCCTCTCGTGCCACGATGAAGCCACCCTCAGGGTGGAGGAGTGATACCTTATATTCTGTCTGGGTAACCTCCAACCTGATTCCTTCATTCAAATCATTAACATACAACATGAAAAGAAGCGGTTCCAACACTGACCCTGCAGAACACCACTAATCACCGGCAGCCAACCAGAAAAGGCCAGCTTTAATCACTGTTTGCCTCCTGCCAGTCAGTCAATCTTCTATCCATGCTAGTACTTTTCTTGTAATACCATGGACTTTTATCTTGTTAAGCAGCCTCAAGCATGACACCTTGTCAAAGGCCTTCTGAAAATCCAAATAAACAACATCCACTAACTCTCCTTTGTCTATCCTGCCTGTAATTTCCTCAAAAAATTCCAACAGATTTGGCAGGTAAGATTTCCACTTAAAGCTGACTTTGGCCTACTTTATCATGTGCCTTTAAATACTCTGAAACCTCATCTTTAATAAATGGACTCCAACATGGTCCAAGCACCAAGTCAGGTTAACTACCTTAATCTTTCTTTTGACTTCCCTTCTTAAAAAATGGAGTGACATTTGCAATTTTCCACTCCTTGGGAACTATTCCAAAATGTAGTAATTCTTGAAAGATCATTACTAATATGTACATGATCCTTCAGCTACCTTTTTCAGAACCCTGGGGTTCATCTAGTCTATCTGGTCCAGGTGACTTATCAACTTTCAGGCTTTCCAGCTTCTCAAGCACCTTCTCTTTATTAATAGCAATGACACTCATTTCTGTCCCCTGGTACCTTCGCATCTCTGGCATTCTGCTTGTCTTCCACAGTGAAGACTGATGCAAAATACTTATTAGGTTCCTCTACCATTTCTTTGTCCTCCATTAATACTTCTCCATTGTCATTTTCTATCATTCCAATATCCACTCTTGTCTCTCTTTTACTTTTATGCTGTCTTTGACTTCTCTTCTCTTGTCAGCAACGGTTCCTGATCCTGCCTTTAGAATACTTCTTCATCTTTGGGATGCATCTTTCCTGCGCCTTCCGAATTTTCTCCAGAATCACCAGTCATTGCTGATCTGCTGTCATTCCTGCTATATTCCCTTCCATTCAGCTTTGGCCAGCTGCTCTCTCATGCTTCTGTAATTCCCCTTACTCCACTGTAACAGTGATACATTTGATTTTATCTTCTCCTTTTCAAACTGCAGCATAAAGCATGCAAGGCTCCTTCAGAAACTAAGGAGGCATGAGATCCAAGGACACCATGCTTTATGGATCCAGAACTGGCTTGCCCACAGAAGGCAAAGTGTGGTTGTAGATAGTTCGCATCCTGCATGGAGGTCGGTGACCAGTAGTGTTCCGCAGGGATCTGTTCTGGGACCCTTCCTCTTTGTGATTTTTATAAATGACCTGGATGAAGAAGTAGAAGGGTGGGTTAGTAAGTTTGCTGATGACACAAAGGTTGGGGTTGCTGTTGATAGCCTGGAGGGTACTTCAGGACATCGATAGGAAGCAGAACTGGGCTGAGAAGTGGCAGATGGACTTCAACCCAAATAAGTGTGAAGTCGTTCATTTTGGTAGCTCCAATTTGAAGACAGAATATAATATAAATGGCAAGACTCTTGAAAGTGTGAAGAATCTGAGAGATCTTGGGGTCCGTGTCAATAGGACACACAGAGCTGCCACGCAGGTTGACGGTGTTGTTAAGGTGTATGATGTGATGGCATTCATCAACCGTGAGGTAATGTTATGGCTATATAAGATGTTGGTCAGACCCCACTTGGAATACTGTTTTCAGTTCTGGTCACTTCACTACAGGAAGGATGTGGATACTATAGAGAGAGTGCAGAGGAGATTTACAAGGATGTTGCCTGGATTGGAGGGCGTACCTTATGAGAATAGGTTGAGTGTACTTGGCCTTTTCTCCTTGGTATGACGGAGGATGAGAGGTGATCTGATAGAGGTGCATAAGATAATGAGGGGCATTGATCATGTGGATAGCCAGAGGCTTTTTCCCAGGACTGAAATCACTAACATGAGGGGCCATAGTTTTAAGGTGCCTGAAAATAGGTACCAAGGGATGTTAGGAGTAAGATTTTCACACAGAGAATGGTGAGTGCGTGGAATGCACTGCCAGCAGCCACGGTGGAAGCGGATACAATACGGTCTTTTAAGAGCCTCTTAGATAGGTACATGGAACTTAGAAAATTAGAGAGCTATGCGCTAGGGAAATTCTAGGCAGTTTCTAGGGTAGGTTACGTGGTCGGCACAACATTGTGGGCCGAAGGGCCTGTAATGTGTTGTAAACGTCAATATTCTATATTCATTCTATGCATGTTTTGAAAAAAGGGAATAGGAATATCACCATCCACTCCAGCGGCTTCCAGTGCAAATGAACCCAGTTACCGTTGCAGACATAAGATCAGTCTTCCACACACTGAAAGCATCTGGCCCAGATGATAACCCTGGCTGTGTCCTTAGATACAGTGTAGATCAGTTGGTGTGATTATTTGCAGACATTTTTAACCTCTCACTACTTCAACCTGTGGTTCCCACTTGCTTTAAGACCACTAACATCCTAGCAACTAAGAAAAATAAGATAACTTGTCTAAACACACACCGCCCAGTGGCTCTGACATCTACCTTCATGACATCTAATTTCATGAAGTGCTGCAAGAGGCTAGTCTTGGCACACATTAACTCCAGCCTTTCAGGCATCCTCAAGCCATTGCGATTTGCCTAATGCTGAAAGAGGTCTCTAGCACATGCCACCTCCTTGGCCCGAAACTTATCTATAGAGAATCCGGACAGTAAAGACAACTATGTCATTTTATTGTTGATTGACTACAGCTCCATCTTCAATACTATAATTCCAAACAAACTCATCACCAAACTAGTGGACTTTGAGAGATAATGCCTTCCTCTGCAACTGGATTCTTGGCTATCTGACTATTAGACCACAATCAGTAAGGACAGGCAGCAGCTCTTCTTGTCACAATTATTCTGAAAACTGCTGTTCCAAGAGGTTATGTCCTCAGTTCTCTATACACTCATGACTGTGTGGCTAGAATCTGTTCTGACTTCATCTACATGTGGGGCATACCTCAAACAGTGATGAGTCAGAGTACAGGAAAGAGATAGAGAGCTTAATAACATGGTGTCATGACAATAAACTTTTCTCTCAATGTCAGCATAACAAAAGAGCTGGTCATTGACATAAGGAAGGGAACGGTGCACATGCTGCTGCCTACTTCAGTGGTGGTGTGGTTGAGAGGGTTGAAAGCTTCAACTTCCCTGGAGTGAACTTCACCAATAGCCTGTCTTGATCCAACCACATAGATGCCACCTCCCTTCCTCAGGAAGCTAAAGAAATTTGACATGTCCCCTTCGACCATTACCAATTTTTAATCAATACACCATCGAAACTATTCTATCTGGATGTATAGTGGCTTGGTATGTGACTGCAATAAAATGCAGAGTTGCAGATACAGTTCAGCACATCATGGAAACCCACATCTCCTCCTGGACTCTGTCTATATTTCTCCCTGCTTCAGTAAAGCAGACAGCTCAATGAAAGACTCCACCCAATCCAGACATTCTCCCTTTTCACCTCTTCCATCTGGCAGAAGTTACAAAAGCCAAAAAGCATGATCTATCAGGGTTTACCAGAAGGTTCAAGGATAGCTTCTACCCTCCTATTGTAAGATTATTAAATGGTTTTCTAGTGTGGTAATATGGACTCTTGTCCTCACAATCTACCATGTTAAGAGCTTGCATCTTATTCTTTGCCTGCACTGCACTTTCTCTGTAGCTGTTACAATTTATTCTGCATTGATATTGTTTGACTTGTTCCTTCTACCCCTATACACTGTTCAATCATCTGATATGTATAAACAGTATGCAAGACAAAATTTTCACTGTATCTTGGTGCATGTAACAATAATAAATCAATTCCAATTCCATATTTCTAGCATTTACACTTCCATATTTCTAGCATCTACACTACTTTGTTTTTTAATATTACAGAGATTAACAGTTTTATGCAAAGTACCCATTTCTGGTGTGGAGACATTTTATAGTTTGTAAAGTTTCTTAACAAAACTATTTGAATAAATTAAATGAGCCCTTAAGATATCCAGCAAAATCCTTCTTAGCCTGTTAGTTCTGATGAAGCAATTGCTTTTGTGCCTCTCATTAAGTCACACTATCTACTCCAGTGGTCCCCAAAGTGGACAATATTAACCCCTGGGGGAGGTGGGAGTTTCTAAGGGGACAATTTCTAAGATAAAGGGGGCTGTGGGGATAGTGCTTGGTAGCAAGGGGGGCAGCTGAGGGATTACAGGCTTAATTTAAGAAATGAATTACCTATTATAAGCATTTGATCCTCTTGTAATCCCCTCATCTCTTGCTAACCCAGCATTCTCTTGGACTTTGCATGAAGCAATGTGACACTTCTAGATCTGACTTTTCATGAGAAATCAGGACTGAAGAAATCATGTTATTTCCAGCTGTATTCACTGCTGTTCACTGCTGTAGTACAGTGTAAGCTAGTACGATCCCCATACTCTAACCTTGCAGGCAAAAATGTTTTGGAAATATTGATCCACACTAATTGGCATCTTCAAAAGGGAAATCTTTTACAAGATCAGGAAGTTGTCACTCTTTCCTTATATCTTTGAATATGTCTTTATTAGTGTGTGGAGCAGACACTGTACCTCTGTAAAAGTTTATCAATTTCTTACAAGTTTAATTGTAAACAAAACCTAAGACTCTCAGAAGAAACAGATGAAGATTACCGTATTTGAGGTTATGGAGTGAGGGTAACCTCACAATACGGGACCTTCTCAATTGAATACAAACAGCAATGGTAATGTGACAGTATCCTGGTATTTCCCATGTTTTTATTTTTTTGCCTTGAGTATACTACTCAATGAGTGAGTTCCTCAAGAGATTCTCTAGGCAATCAAACTGACCATGACAGCATAATAAGAGAAATATCATTTTCTTAAACTCTCTTCCTTTACCAATGCCATTTAGCCGTCCTACGTAACTTCTTTCGTCTTCATCGCCTTAAGGAAATGTATGACACTGCCTGATAACAAGGTTGTATAGGATGACAACAAAGATGATAAATGGAATAATGCAATAAGACTCCATAGTGGTGAAGATACCAGAATCATATCCAGGGGGCCCTGACAGGGCATAATAAATAGTATAGGTACTTGGCTGCATCAGCTGGGCAGAAGTGAAAATATCTAGTAAGCCAAGAAGGGAGAATCAGTGGCCAATCTAATGCTGTGATGTATAAACATCTAGAAAATGTATTATTCATCAGCCATGGTAACTTTGAATCATCCAGAAGCTATACCGACAAAAGATCACAAGACTCTGTTGCCACTGTCTTGGAAAATCATGGTTTCAAGATGGATGGAGAGCTGGAGCTGGGAGTTTGACTCCAAATATCTGCATATATATGCCTTTCTTCCCCTCATCCTTCAGAATCTCCAGGCATACTAGCCTCCTTATGCAACTCTACCTTGTGCAGAAAACCCGCAAAGTCATCACAATGGCACCTACTGCAAAGGGGTAATGTGTGTTAAACAGTATTCTAGCTCAACCAAACTCCTAATGAAAACTGTCAGCATTTCCTAAATAAAACACATAAAATACTGGAGGAACTCAGCAGGTCAGGCAGCAACTATGGAAAGGATTGAAGAATCAACAGGCGGAGACCCTTTATCAGGACTGGAAAGAAAGGGGGAAGAAGCTGTCTCCACATTTGTTACTGAAGCTCCATCTGTGTCAAGTTGGTGATTAGCCCTGTAAATAATGCATCTAGAGTTTAAAAACATGATTTTCTTGATATACTGATATTCTAGTTTCAAGAGCCAATATGCTAAAGAAGCACTACATGACAGGTTCAAGATTCTCATCTTATGTGACAACTGTCTGGCATTCAATGCATAGCCATGGAAGTATCACATCAAATTCCTTGAACTGAATCACTCTTGCAGAAAGGCCACATTCTCACAGATTACATGTAACACTTACCCAACAGGCTGGTATATGTCTAGGGGAAAAGGAGATCCAGCCACACACCAACCCACCTCCCGTACACGCAGGTGCTGTGAGAATCGCGTTTATGCCTCGCGCCCGCCAACAGTATCAAACCCACAACAAATACCAGTATGAAACACACTTTAAAGAGTTTACTAAAATTAAAAGAGTATTAGGCAATACAATATATATATATATATATATATACAAGAAAAAAACAAAAGGCGCCAACTTATCAAAGTTCAGTCAGTTTAGTGCACTCGTTGGAGCTCAACCAGCGAACCATTCGACTCCTCGTCGCTTGCCCTCCCGACTTCCACATCTTCCACCTCGGACTCCCCGGTGGTCTTCCAAGTGCACGTCCTCCTTCCTCGGCGTCTCCCTCCCGACTCCCTTCACCCCCAAGCCCGCGCAACCCCTCCCCCAAGTTCCCAGCCTCACAAAACACAATAACATTCCCCATTGATTAACAAATGAATACAATTACCATATCAGCCATTCTAAAGCGAAACAACCGCGAGAGAAACATTTAACAGACAAAGAAACATTCCTACTCGTAACAAACCAAAGAAGCCCTTTTTAGTAACATACACAGGACATTGTACATTCTCTCCCCACCAGCAAATGTCATGCCCTCATGGCATTACTAGAGTTCCCCAAAGCTTCTTGCAACACACAAAACCCAACCCAGGTGCAGAAAGCAGTGACATAACTACCCAGAGCAGTAGAAATCACACTCGGTTCTCCTGGTACCACATATGTCAACCGCTCCGGGGGGCGCCTAATCCTCTGAGATCTCCATACCCCTTCTGCCCCACTGGGCTCCCTCTTCACCTGCGAACCCACTGTCTCGGACACCCCAGGTCTTCCTGACAGACACTCACCCCCTTCCTCACGGGGGTCCTCCCTCACCTGAGATCTCTCCGGCTCACGCTCGGGCTCCACCCTCTCTCCCACCAATGTTGGCTGCCGCTCCATCTGACCCTCAAGACCTTCCCTCCTCTCACCCAATTCAGTATGGGAAGGGCCAGGAGCCTCCTCTCCTGGTACTGGAGCACCAGCGAATGGGAACAGGGGCCACTCATCTGAGTCGTCCTCTTCCAAATCAGTAGCCATTTCCGGGCGAGGGACCCGTCCCCACTCTTCAGCAGCGGGCTCTTCCCTTTCTCTGCGCCCTCGCAGAGTCCTTGTACTAGGTGTAACCTCCCACTCTGGCTCCGTATCCACCTGCACCGCTTGACCCAGCGGCAGCAGGTGATTCCGATGGAGTACCTTGATAGGCCCTTTCCCATCCTCAGGTTTCACCCGGTAAACTGGCAGGTTCGGCATCTGGCTCTCTATTACATAGGGGCTGGCCGCCCATCGATCTGCCAACTTGTGCTTACCAGGGAGTCCCAAATTCCGTAAAAGGACCCGGTCGCCCGGCAATAATTGAACAAACTTCACCTTTCGATCATACCGCATCTTATTCCTCTGATTTTGTTTGGTAGCCGCAGCCTCGGCCAACTCGTACGCCCGCTGTAACTCCCTCTTCATGTCGGACACATACTTTAGATGGGACTTCCCGGGTAATTCACCCCCAAGTGTCCAGAATCATCATGTAGGGCCTGGAGTACAGCCTGCCGATACTCCTCCGGCAGGACCAGTTGCCAACAGTGGGGTTGGTCGAGACCACTCCTTCAACAACAGGGGCACGAATGGGTGTTTCACCTTCTCAGCCAACGCCCCATCCCCCCTCTCGACCGCTCTCCACACTGTGCCAATGCCCGGGTCATTTTGCTGAGCAGCTGCCACTTCCCCCGGACTCAGTTACGGCAACTGTTTAGTCCGCAGTGCGGTCAGGTCACAGTAAGCTAGGGGTATGGCATCGTCAAAACCCCCCAAATGGTCCATGGCTCGTTCCAGCCTCCCTCTTCCCTCGGCCTTCACGGTGATAGCAAACTGACACATCGCCTTCACTCCAGGGGCAGGGACACTCTCCCACTCCTCGTTCCTCTCCTGTTCCCCGGCTCCCGACGAGACAAAGCATCCGCATCGACATTCTTGCTTCTGGGCCGGTACCTCAGGCTGAAATCATATACCGACAAGGCCGCCAGCCACCGATGTCCTGTGGCATCCAGCTTCACCGAAGTCAAAATATAAGTGAGAGGATTGTTATCCGTTCGCACCTCAAACTTGGCTCTGTACAGGTAATCGCCCAACTTGTCCACCACCGCCCACTTCAGCGCCAGGAACTCCAACTTGTGAGTGGGATAGTTTCTCTCCGATGGCGACAAGCTTCGGCTGACAAAGGCTACCGGCCTCAATGCTTTGCCATGCTCCTGGTACAGAACAGCCCCGAGACCTTCTCGACTGGCATCCATGTGCAGCACATATGGCTTCTGGGGATGGGCAAAAGCCAACACCAGGGCCTGGGTCAGTGCCCTTTTCAAAGATCGGAACGCCTCTTCACATTGATCATCCCATCTCGAGCCAAAAGGTTCCGCCGGGTTCCAGTATCCTCCAGCGTCCTGCCTCTGGTCCCCCGTCCTTTTCTTTCCCACCGGGGGATAGCCACACAACAGCTGAGTCAACGGGTGACACACTTTGGCGTATCCTTTCACAAATCGCCGGTAATACCCACAGAACCCCAAAAATGAGCGCAGAGCGCCCACTTTCTGGGGTCTCGGCCAGGTGGTCACGGCCTCTATCTTGGTTGGATCAGTAGCCACTCCCTCTCGCGAAATGATATGGCCAATGTAGCTAACCGATGTCTTGCAGAATTGGCATTTGTCCAGGGAAAGCTTCAACCCTTCTTCATTAAGCCGGCCCAACACCTTCAACAGCCTCTCCTCATGTTCCTCCAAAGTCGATCCAAACACTATCAAATCGTCCAGGTACACCAGCACCTCTAACAGATTCATATCCCCCACAGTTCTCTCCATGAGCCTCTGGAAGGTGGCTGGGGCTCCCGATATGCCTTGGGGCATTCGTTCGAACTGAAAGAACCCCAGCGGGCAGATAAAAGCGGTCTTCTCTTTATCGCCTGCACTCTTCGGGATCTGGTAATACCCACTTCTTAAATCCAGCACACTGAACCACTTCGCACCGCTCAGGCAGGCCAGCGCATCCTCGACTCTTGGGACAGTATATTGATCAGGGACAGTTCACCGATTCAACGTCCTGTAGTCAACACACATGCGCACTCGCCCATTCTTCTTCCGTGCCACCACTATTGGGGACGCATAAGGACTTCGGGACTCAGCTATGATTCCGGCCTCGTTCAACTTGCACAAGTGCTGCCGCACGTCCTCAACATCTGCCGGAGCCAGCCGCCGGGATCTCTCTCGGAACGGGGTGTCCTCCGTCACCCGGATGGTGTGGCGAGTGCTTTTGGAGCAGCCAACATCAAACTCGCCCCGAGAAAAAACAGCTTCCATCTTCAGCATCTTCTCCACTAGCCTGTGTTTCCACTCCGGTGACACAGGGGAATCCCCGAAGTTAAAGCCTTCAGCGGTCAGCTCCCTTCGATGCTCTGATCCCTCCCCGTTAGGGGTCCTCACTGGTGTGCTAGACATTACCGTCACCGGGAACAGATGTGCCAGTGGCATTCCCCTCTTAAAGGTGATTTCTCTTGCTGTGGTGTTCCTGACACTTATAGCTATACGCCTCGCATGTACCACCCCTGGTCTCTGCACTTCGGGCCTCACCAGCGCCCCCGCCGGAAATCGTGTCTCCCCTTCAAGATCGTCTGGGGCGTCTACTAACAGGGCTTCGCCCGTCGGCACTCCTGGGAATCTGGGGGTCCCCATCACTAGTGCTACCTCCCCGGGTCGGATCACCTTGGGCCTCGCCTGCGTACACCACACCGTCCCTCGTTTACACTCCGGGTCCAGTCCTAGGGAGGCAACCCCTTCTTCGAACACTGCTCGAAACACTGGATGCACCGAGAGGGTCTCCAGAAAGTCTTCCCCCGCTTTCTCCTTACAAGCTCCCAGGAGCCGTCGCACAACAGGGGAATTAGTCCCCACCAGGAGGGCAGCACCACCGGTTTCCACCGGGTCAGGACACACCAACACCAACGTCTCAATAGCTTCGGACACTCCCACATCGCCCTCCAAATCTTCTATACATTCCTCCACTGAGGCCCCAGACTTTTCAGCTTTCAACTCCCGGACTGTTTTGGCTGCTAAACCCCTCAAACTTCCCACCAATCGCTGCCTCTTCTCCTCCTCCGAGCCTGGCCACTCCTCTAACATCAAGGACGCATGCTCGATCCAGGTCTCATAGTCCACCTCCCCGTCCAGAGTCGGATTGGCTCCGGAGAACACCCCCAGCTTCAGCCGTGGCCTCTCGGCCACTCCCACCAGGGAGTTAAGTGCGGCTGCCAGCTCCGAGGCTTCCCCACTATCTGGGGGGCAGGGCCTAGTCACGACTCCCTCCTCCCTCCTCCCTTTGCTAGTGCCTGCCACCTCTCTGGGATTTTCCTCTAGCTCTAGCTCCTCCTCCAATGTCTCCTCAGCCTCATCCTCGGAGAAAGTGTGGAGTCCCCACAGCCCCTCCTCCCCCGGAACACTGACCGTCGCCGGCAGTTCCAACGTCCTGACGTCAACACTCGTACTAACCAACACCCAGCTAGACTCCATCTCTTTACCACACCGTCTAGCTACCAATTCTACCTGTCCCATACCCTTCACCAAACTTAACCCCCGCACTACCGCGTCTCCATATAACCATATAACCATATAACAATCACAGCATGGAAACAGGCCATTCCGGCCCTCCTAGTCCGTGCTGAACTCTTAATCTCACCTAGTCCCACCTACCCGCACTCAGCCCATAACCCTCCACTCCTTTCCTGTCCATATACCTATCCAATTTTACCTTAAATGACACAACTGAACTGGCCTCTACTACTTCTACAGGAAGCTCATTCCACACAGCTATCACTCTCTGAGTAAAGAAATACCCCCTCGTGTTTCCCTTAAACTTTTGTCCCCTAACTCTCAAATCATGTCCTCTCGTTTGAATCTCCCCTACTCTCAATGGAAACAGTCTATTCACGTCAACTCTATCTATTCCTCTCAACATTTTAAATACCTCGATCAAATCCCCCCTCAACCTTCTACGCTCCAATGAATAGAGACCTAACTTGTTCAACCTTTCTCTGTAACTTAAGTGCTGAAACCCAGGTAACATCCTAGTAAATCGTCTCTGCACTCTCTCTAATTTATTGATATCTTTCCTATAATTCGGTGACCAGAACTGTACACAATATTCCAAATTTGGCCTTACCAATGCCTTGTACAATTTTAACATTACATCCCAACTTCTGTACTCAATGCTCTGATTTATAAAGGCCAGCGTTCCAAAAGCCTTCTTCACCACCCTATCTACATGAGACTCCACCTTCAGGGAACTATGCACTGTTATTCCTAGATCTCTCTGTTCCACTGCATTCCTCAATGCCCTACCATTTACCCTGTATGTTCTATTTGGATTATTCCTGCCAAAATGTAGAACCTCACACTTCTCAGCATTAAACTCCATCTGCCAACGTTCAGCCCATTCTTCTAACCGGCATAAATCTCCCTGCAAGCTTTGAAAACCCACTTCATTATCCACAACACCTCCTACCTTAGTATCATCAGCATACTTACTAATCCAATTTACCACCCCATCATCCAGATCATTTATGTATATTACAAACAACATTGGGCCCAAAACAGATCCCTGAGGCACCCCGCTAGTCACCGGCCTCCATCCCGATAAACAGTTATCCACCACTACTCTCTGGCATCTCCCATCTAGCCACTGTTGAATCCATTTTATTACTCCAGCATTAATACCTAACGACTGAACCTTCTTAACTAACCTTCCATGTGGAACTTGCTGAAGTCCATATAGACTACATCCACTGCCTTACCCTCGTCAACATTCCTCGTAACTACTTCAAAAAATTCAATAAGGTTTGTCAAACATGACCTTCCACGCACAAATCCATGCTGGCTACTCCTAATCAGATCCTGTCTATCCAGATAATTATAAATACTATCTCTAAGAATACTTTCCATTAATTTACCCACCACTGATGTCAAACTGACAGGTCTATAATTGCCAGGCTTACTTCTAGAACCCTTTTTAAACTCCCGAAACTCGAAAATCCACTCCGCTCACTACGCATGCGTACTGTACCGGTACACCTTCAAATTCGCACCAGCGAACAATCTTATCCCTGTCCATCTGCGCTCTGCTGCCTGCGCGATTCCACAGCCCCCTGACAATCCAATCCCGGGCGAGCACCCCACAAATGTAACACTTACCCAACAGGCTGGTATATGTCTAGGGGAAAAGGAGATCCAGCTACACACCAACCCACCTCCCGTACACGCAGGTGCTGTGAGAATCGCGTTTATGCCTCGCACCCGCCAACAGTATCAAACCCACAACAAATACCAGTATGAAATACACTTTAAAGAGTCTACTAAAATTAAAAGAGTATTAGGCAATACAATATATATATATATATATACAAGAAAAAAACAAAAGGCGCCAACTTATCAAAGTTCAGTCAGTTTAGTGCACTCGTTGGAGCTCAACCAGCGAACCATTCGACTCCTCGTCGCTTGCCCTCCCGACTTCCACGTCTTCCACCTCGGACTCCCCGGTGGTCTTCCGAGCGCACGTCCTCCTTCCTCGGCGTCTCCCTCCCGACTCCCTTCACCCCCAAGCCCGCGCAACCCCTCCCCCAAGTTCCCAGCCTCACAAAACACAATAACATTCCCCATTGATTAACAAATGAATACAATTACCATATCAGCCATTCTAAAGCGAAACAACGGCGAGAGAAACATTTAACAGACAAAGAAACATTCCTACTCGTAACAAACCAAAGAAGCCCTTTTTAGTAACATACACAGGACATTGTACATACACATAAAAATAATGATAATCAGTTGAAGGTATGATAGCTTAACAGTTAAGTTGTTAGACTAGGTCTGAGCAACTGATCAATCTTCACGTGCTTAAATCATACGATAGCAGTTGGGAATCTTAAATTCAAGTGGTTAAGTAGAATAATGTTTGGAATCTTAAAAAGTTCCAGTAATGTTAACAATAAAACTATCAAATTGCAATAACATCCACCAGGAAAAGAAATCTGCCACCCTTACCCAGTATGGCCTGTGTTACCCCAGATTATCAGCTTGGTTAATGGTTAGGCACAATTAGGAAAAGATAATAAATATTAGAATTGCAAGGAGTATCTCCTGAATGAATACAAATACTTTCATAAAACTTCAATTTATTTTTTCCGAATTTATATCATCTACAATACTCCCCATTAGTAAACAAGGATTACTTTACAGCATATGGAGGATAATGATATCAGGAATGACCAATTAATGCAGATTTAATTACTAACCTCTTTTTCCACAATGTGCATCTTCTGTGGTTTTAGAAAAACTGGATCTATAAACTCTAAGCATAAAAACACTTGAATCAGAAAGGTAAGAACAGGCTAAATGAATCACAGAAATTAATAGTACAGGAAAATATTCAACCCATCAATGTAGTAGAATTGTTCTACCACATTAGTAATATACAGTACACTAGGAGGCTTCTTGATCCATTAAGTCTATGCCAGCTCTTTCAAGGAGCAACTCATTAGTCTCACTTCCCATTCTTTCTATATATCTTTCCACTATTTTTACATTAAAAAGATAATCATTTCTCCTCCTATTACAATTAACATCTAAATGCACATCAACTCTATAAAGATATGCAAGGTACACCTGAAAGCCACTTCTGCAATTTAGGCCCAAGAAATGTATGGCATTTGCAAGGCATTGAAGATATCACCAAAAACTGATTTTTATAATCTTTATGAAGACTACTTTGTCATTAAAGTGGCCATGAAGTTCTGCACTGGGAACCCACCTAAGGTAGGCTAAATTACCCACCTAAAGTAGGTAAGATAAATTCCTTAATCAACATGATGGCTCTCCTTCAGCACATGTACCCTCCAATCACAAGTAACATCTTCACCTCTTTCAGGAGAGCCTGCTCATGCCCCTAGGATATGTCTGGGGAACTGTGTCAACAACTTAGAGAAGAACAGCACAGAAACAGGCCTTTTGGCCGACTTAGTCCATGCCAAAACCATTTAAACTGCTTACTCCCATTGACCTGCACCAGGACCATAACACTCTATACCCCTATTATCTTTGTACCTCCAAGTTTTGCATAAACATGGAAATCAGGCTCGCATGCACCACTTGTACTGGCAGCTCATTCCACACTCTCACGACCCACTAAGTTAAGTTTTCCCTCATGCTCCCCTTAAACTTTTCACTTTTCAACCTTAATCCAAGACCTCTGGTTGCAATACCATCCAAACTCCGAGGGAAAAGTGTGCTTGCATTTACCCTAACTATACCCCTCATAATTTTGTATACATCTATCAAATCTCCTCTCAACCTTCTAATTTCCAAGGAATAAGGTATTAACCTATTCAGTTGTTCCTTATAACTCAGGTCCTCCAGACCTGGTAACATCCTTGTAATTTTTCTTTGTACTCTTTCAACTTTTCTACATGTTTCCAGTAGGTAGGTGACCAAAATGTCTTATACAACATCAACATAACATCTCATCTCCTGTACTCAATACATTGATTTATGTGCCAAAAGCTTTCTTTACAACCTTATCAACCTGTGATGTCACTTTCAATGAATTATGGACCTGTATTCCCTGATCCCCCTTGTTCTACTACACTCCATAGTGTCCAACCATTCACTGTGTAAGACCTATCCTGGTTAGTCCTACTGAAGTACAACACCTCACATTTGTCTGCATTAAATTCCATCTGCTACCTTTCAGCCCATTTTTCCTGCTGATGTAGATCCCTCTGCAAGCCATGATAGCCTTCCTCATTCTCCATTACACCCCCAATCTTGGTGTCATCTGTAAATTTGCTGATCCAGTTCACCACTTTAACATTCAAATCATTGCTATAGATGACAAACAGTAACGGACCCAGAACAGATCCCTGGCGGCACACCACTAGTCACAGGCCTCCAGTCAGAGAGGCAACCATCTACTATCATTCTCTGGCTTCTCCCACAAAGCCAATGTTTAATCCAAGTTACTATCTCATCTTGAACGCCGAGCGATTGAACCTTCTTGACCAACCTCCCATGCAGTACCTAGTCAAATGTCTTGCTAAAGTACATAAATTTATTGGACAGGTTCCTAAACAACAGTAAAACTCTACATTATAAGTTGCTTTGACCATATTTCTAGATGCAAATAGAGAAAGTATCTTCTCCACTTCCATCCTGTCAAGCCCCTTCAAAATCTAAATTGCAAGAGATTGCAAATACTGTAACATGGAGCAAAAAATATCAAACTGCTAGAGGCAGAAGAATGACTGTCCTGTTACTGGATCTTGACCTAAATCACTGACCATCTCTCTGCCTCCATAGATGACCAGCTAAGTTCCACCAGCAATAGGATTTTCTACCCTACATATTCCTACATATTTCAATCAAGTCTCCTATTAAACTCTAGCAGACACTGCTAAACCTGTCCAAACTTTTCACATCTGACAGTCTACCCATTCAAGTATTAGTCCAATATACCTTTGCTGAATCACTTCTAATGCATTTACATCCTTCTTTAAATAAGAAGACACAGTACTCTAGAAGAAATCTCACTAATGGCATATGCTGAAGCATAATGCTCCTACTTTAAAGTATAATTCCTCTAGCAATTATATAAATGAAGGTAGCACAAAGTTGAAGTGTCAGGTATGTCAGAAGCAAAGGTACTGTTAATCTTACATGATAATCCACATCAGTCTTTGCTCAAAGCTCTTTTTAGCATCCTGAACTGTGTCAGGTTGTTATGTGCAAATTTCTTGTTGAATTAGTTACATCGTTAGAGTTATCACCCAAAATGAGGCTCAGAAGTTATGTCCCTGCAAACAAGCACCAAAATTAAAATGTATAAAAATAACAAAAACAATTCCTAACAGATCTGCAAAGCATGTCAGTCTCTAGATGAGCTCATCCAATAAGGCCAATATTATAGATATTCACTTTACAAGTGTAACGTATGACTGTTCAGTGGGTACTAATTTTTTCTTGAACTGCTGCAATCTCCAAGGTGTAGGTACACCCACAGTTCTATTAGGGAGGGAATTCCATGATTTTGACCCAGCGACAATGAAGGAATGGCGACATGTTTCCAAGTCAGGATGGTGAGTGACTTGGAGGGGGATTTCCAAGTGGTGGTGTTCCCAGGTATCTGCTGTTCTTGTCCTTCTAGATGGTAGTGGTCATGGGTCTGGAAGGTGCTGCCTTAGGAACTTTGGTGTGCTGTTGCAGTGCATCTTGTAGATAATACATTACCTACTGCAACTGTTCATTAATGATGGAGGGATTGAATGCTTGTGGAAGGGGTACCAATCAAGTGGGCTGCCTTGTACTGGATGGTGTCAAACTTCTTGAGGGTTGATGGAGCTGTACTCATCCAGGTGAGTGGTGAATATTCCATTACACACCTGATCTGAGCCTTGTAGATGGTGGACAGGCTTTGGGGGTGAGTTACACACTGCAGGATTCCTAGCCTTTGACCTGCTCTGCTAGCCATGGTGTTTATATGGCTAGACCAGTTCAGTTTTCCTGTCAATGGTAATCTATTGTACACTTTTATATTCATGAGTTCTTCCCAGACCAGCTATCCACAATAATTTTGAGAAAAAAGTTAAAAGTAACATTTCCAAACTTGGGATGGAATGCCAGCTCTAAGGTCAAAAGTGAGTTAAACAAGTTTGGTGAGGAGGTACAGTAAAGGATTAGCAAAATGAGTATATTATTGATAAATATGATCCACCACAATTCTATAAACTAAAAGGCATATTATTAGCTGAATGGTGATAAGTGCAGAAAATGAGATGTATAACAAACTCAATCATTTTTGAAAGCAAGTATTCAAGTGGTGCAAACATTTGGGAAAGCAAATAGTACGTTAGCCTTCATTTTAAGATAACATGATTCCCAAATCAAACATGCTTTGCTGCAGTTGAATAGGGCCTTGGCAAGACCTCATAAGGAGATTTTTGTGCAGTTTCAGACTCCTTACTCAACGATTTGCTTTAGAGGAGTGCAACAAAGCTTACTACTGATTCCTGAGATAGCAAGATTGACATACGAGGAGAAAAAGGGTTTGTTAAGCATAGGTCTTCTTTCAGGAATTATAGGAGGAGCATACATAGAATATAGAACAATACAATGAAGTGCAGGCCCTTTGGCCCATGACACTGTGCCAACCTTTTAAGCTACTCCAAGATTAACCTAAGCCTTCCATCCCACATACAGCGGCCTTCCATTTTTCCATTACCCATGCACACATCTAAAAGTCTCTTAAATGTCCCTAATATATCTGCTTCTAGCATCACCCTGGTAATGCATTCCATGTACTTACCATTCAGTGTGTAAAAAACCTACATCTGACATCCCCCATGATACTTTCCTCCAAACACCTTAAAATTATACCCTCTGGTATTAGCTATTACCAACCTGGGAAAAAGGCACTGGTTGTCCACTTTATCTAGGCCTCATATCTTATACACCTCTATCAAGTCATCTCTAATCCTCCTCCACTCTAAACAGAAAAGCTCTAGTTCACTCAACCTTTCTTCATAAGAAACGATCTCTACTATCTTGGTGAATCTCCTCTTCACCCTCTCAAAAGTTTCCACATAACAAGACAACCAGAACTGAACAATACTCCAAATGTCGTACAACCAAAGCTTTATAGGGCTGCAGGGGTTCCAGTTTCCTCTGGTTCTCCAGGCAGTGGAGAGAAATGAACTCGGGTTACTGGTTAGCACAACACTTTACAGAACCAGTAACCCGGGTTCAATTCTCTCCGCTACCTGTAAGGAGTTTTTACATTCTCCCTGTGACTGACTGTATGGGTTTCCTCTGGTTCTCCAGTTTCTTCGCACATTTCAAAGACATACCAGTTGGTAGGTTAATTGGTCATTGTAAATTGTCCTGTGATTAGACTAGAATTGCTGGGCAGTGTGGCTAAAAAGGATGAAAGGGCCTATTCTGTGCTGTATGTCAGTAAATCAATAAATAAATAAACTTTACCTCATGGCTGTTGAACTCAATCCCCTGACTAATGGGGCCCAACACACCATACTCCTTCTTAACAATCCTATCAACTTGCATGGTAACTTTGAGGGATCTACAAATGAGAACCCCATCTACAAATGCATCCGCAGAGCAAACAGCATTATGAAGGACCCCATGCACCCTTCATACAAACTCTTCTCCCTCCTGCCATTTGGAAAAAGGCACCGAAGCATTCCGGCTCTCACAACCAGACTATGTAACAGTTCCTTCCCCCAAACTATCAGACACATCAATACCCAGAGTCTGGACTTACACCAACTTACTGCCCTCTACTGTACCTATTGTCTTGTTTATTATTTATTGTAATGCCTGTACTGTTTTGTGCACCTTATGCAATCCTGGGTAGGTCTGTCGTCTAGTGTAGTTTTTTGTGTTGTTTTATGTAGTTCAGTGTAGTTTTTGTATTGTTTCATGTAGCACCATGATCCTGAAAAAACGTTGTCTCGTTTTTACTGTGAACTGTACCAGCAGTTATGGTGGAAATGACAATAAAAAGCATCTTGACTTGACTTGAATTATTCTGGGAATGAAAGAGTTAATATATGAGGATTGTTTGATGGCTCTGAGCCTGTACTCGCTAGAGTTTAGAAGAATAAGGGAGGATCTCGATGAAACCTATTGAATATTGAAGGGCCTAGATAGAGTGAACGTAGAGAGGAGATTTCCTAGAGCAGGGGACTCTAGGACCAGAGGACAGAGCCTCAGAATACAAGGACATCCCATTAGAATTGAGATGTGGAGGAATTTCTTTCACCAGAGGCAGTGAATCTGTGGAACTCATTGCCACAGACAGCTGTGGAAGCCAAATCATTGGGCATATTTAAAGTAGAGCTTGACAGTTTATTGATTAGTAAGAGCATCAAAGGTTAAAGGGAGAAAGCTGGAGAATGGAGTTGAAAGGAAAAAAAAAGTCATAATGAAGTGGCAGAACAGACTCAATGGGCTGAATGGCATAATTCTGCTCCTACCTCTGTCTTACAGTCTTACATAGCACTTCGCACTTTTTCAGATTGAGCTCCATCTGCTGCCACTTCTCATCACAGCTCAGTATCTTATCAATGCCCCATTGTAACCTATGTCAAACTTCTACACTATCCACAACTTTTGTGTCATCTCAGACTTACTAACCTGTCCTTCCACTTCTTCTTCCAAGTTATTTATAAAATCACAAAGAGCAGGGCTCCCAGACCAGCCCTCTCTGGAACATCACTTGTTATGGATCTCCAGTCAGTATATGATCTATCTACTACTACTCTCAAGCCAATTCTGAACCTTTCACCTGCCAAAGAATTCCTTGGTTGATTTGTTCAAGTTCAAGTTTATTGTTATGTGACTGCGCATGTATACAACCAAACAAAACAAACACAAGAAAATCTGCAGATGCTGAAAATCCAAAACACACACTAAATGCTGGAGGAACTCAGCAGGCCAGGTGTGGCCTCCTGTATATTGGTGAAGCTCAATGTGGATTTAGAGACCACTTTGTCGAGTATCTTTGCTCCACCCACCACAAAAAGTGGGATTTCCTGATGACCACTCATTTCAATTCTACTTCCCATTCCCTTTCCAACATGTGCTTAAGGAAGTAGCCCAAGAAATAGTGGATGCATTAGTGATAATTTTTCAAAACTCCTTAGATTCTGGATTAGTTCCTGAGGATTGGAGGGTGGCTAATGTAACCCCACTTTTTAAAAAAGGAGGGAGAGAGAAACCGGGGAATTATCTGACATTGGTGGTGGGGAAAATGCTAGAGTCGGTTATCAAAGTTGAGATAACAGCACATTTGGAAAGAGGTGAAATCATCGGACAAAGTCAGCATGGATTTGTGAAAGGAAAATCATGTCTGATGAATCTTATAGAATTTTTTGAAGACGTAACTAGTAGAGTGGATAGGGGAGAGCCAGTGGATGTGGTATATTTAGATTTTCAAAAGGCTTTTGACAAGGTCCCACACAGGAGATTAGTGTGCAAACTTAAAGAACACGGTATTGGGGGTATGGTATTGATTTGGATAGAGAATTGGTTGGCAGACAAGAAGCAAAGAGTGGGAGTAAACGGGACCTTTTCAGATTTGCAGGCAGTGACTAGTGGGGTACCGCAAGGCTCAGTGCTGAGACCCCAGTTGTTTACAATATATATTAATGATTTAGACGAGGGAATTAAATGCAGCATCTCCAAGTTTGCGGATGACACGAAGCTAGGCAGCAGTGTTAGCTGTGAGAAGGATGCTAAGAGGATGCAGGGTGACTTGGATAGGTTAGGTGAGTGGGCAAACTCATGGCAGATGCAATTTAATGTGGATAAATGTGAGGTTATCCACTTTGGTTGCAAGAACAGGAAAACAGATTATTATCTGAACAGTGGCCGATTAGGAAAAGGGGAGATGCAACGAGACCTGGGTGTCATTGTACACCAGTCATTGAAGGTGGGCATGCAGGTACAGCAGGCGGTGAAAAAGGCAAATGGTATGTTGGCATTCATAGCAAAAGGATTTGAGTACAGGAGCAGGGAGGTTCTACTGCAGTTGTACAAGGCCTTGGTGTGACCGCACCTAGAATATTGTGTGCAGTTTCGGTCCCCTAATCTGAGGAAAGCCATTCTTGCCATAGAGGGAGTACAGAGAAGGTTCACCAGATCGATTCCTGGGATGGCAGGACTTTCATATGAAGAAAGACTGAATCGACTAGGCTTATACTCACTGGAATTTAGAAGATTGAGGGGGGATCTTATTGAAACATATAAAATTCTAAAGGGATTGGACAGGCTAGATGCAGGAAGATTGTTTCCGATGTTGGGGAAGTCCAGAACGAGGGGTCACAGTTTAAGGATAAAGGGGAAGCCTTTTAGGAACGAGATGGGGAAAAACTTCTTCACACAGAGAGTGGTGAATCTGTGGAATTCTCTGCCACAGGAAACAGTTGAGGCCAGTTCATTGGCTATATTTAAGAGGAAGTTAGATATGGCCCTTGTGGCTAAAGGGATCAGGGGGTATGGAGAGAAAGCAGGTACAGGGTTCTGAGTTGGATGATCAGCCATGATCATACTGAATGGTGGTGCAGGCTCGAAGGGCCAAATGGCCTACTCCTGCACCTATTTTCTATGTTTTCTATGTTTCTATGTGAATCCATGGTTTCCTCTACTGCCACGATGAGGCCACACTCAGCTTAGAGGAACAACACCTTATATTTCGTCTGGGTAGCCTTTAACCTGATGTCATGAACATCGATTTCTCGAACATAGTAATTTGCGCCCCCCCCCCCCTTTACCATTCCCATTTCTCAAAGGCTTTACTGCCAGGCTTACGTCCTGATCTTCCTATACCCTTCCCTTTCATCTGCAGGTGCACTGAAGCTGATGAATTTTATCATCAATATCTACTTATACTGAGGTGCGGCTCATATGTGGAAATTGGTCAAATGCTTCTATAGTTCTCATTTATGGATATTTACAATTTGTCAGGGGTGTGTAGAGGGACCAGACTGGTAGAGGACATTTGCTTTGCAGAGCTTGAATGTAGAGTAACACACTGAACAAAAATATATGGCAGAAGCTGTGGAATTTGGATAAATGTCAGGACATAAACAGAAAGGTGGTACATCAATTAATAGACTAGGTGCATTTGATATATATATAAAAAAAAGTCACTGAGAGCAAGCATGCAGGCACAGCAAGCAAGCAAGCAAGCAGTTTAGCTTCACTCTAAGAGTTTTAGTGTAAAGGGACAATGATTTCTCATTACATTATACAAGGCCCTTCATGAGACTATACTTGGAGTATTGTGTGCAGTTTTGTTCTCCTAATTAAAGAAAGGATAAAGAGATAATACAGCAAAAGTTCACATGACTGTTTCCCATGGTGGAGATCTACTATTTATAGAGAGATTAAGTCAGCTAGATATATATTTAGTACACCGTAGAATTAGAGGATCAAATTGAAACTTACAAAATTCTAACAAACCTAAAAGAGTTGGATATAGAAAGGATGTTTTCCCCGGTTGAGAGGGGTTGTAAGAATAGATTACAAAGCAAGAGATTCAGAACTGAAAAGACAATAAATTACTTCACTCAAAGGATGATGAAATGATGGAATTCATCACCACAGAGGGCTGAGGAAGCTATGTCACTGAATATTTTTCAGGAGATGAAAATTTCTAAACACAAATCGCATCAAAGAGAATGGGAAGAGAGTGGGAAGATGGTATTGAGCCAATTAGCCATGTTTGTACTGAATGGTGGAGCAGGCCTGAAGCAGCAAATGACCCAGATTGCTCATATTTGCTATATTTCTATATTTTTTTCCATTTGATCATACTCTTTTGAGTACACAAAATAAAAATCACTAAAGCAAACAGAAACACATGAGGCTCTGCAGATGTTGGAAATCTAGAACAACACACACATAATGCTGGAGGAATTCAGCAAGTCAAGCACTATCAATGGAGGCTGAGACATTTCATGTCAAGATAATTCATCAGAACATAATTCAATGGAAATGCCGAAATTTAATCACAATGCTTACACAAATAAACCACCGATCTTTGTGTATCCTTTTAATGCCCAATTTAATGGTTCTCCAACAAAGCACTTTTCCAATGACTGCTGCACAAGTAGTCTTCAGTTGAGAGCTGAAGTCTGAAATAAAGGTCTTCAGAGAGCATGCCTCAATATACAGGTCAGTTTCATACTCTATTCTGGTCTAAGCTGTGGCAATTTGGGGTGCCTGGTGAAGCACTGCCAAAGGGCCAGAGAGGTGAATCTGAAAGCGGTTGTGCCATGTGAAGACAGGTGTTTCAAATCAGAGGACAAAGAAGATAACAGATGCTGGAATCTGAAACGAAAACAGAATGCTGTAAGAGCTTAGCGGGCAAGCAGCACTTATGGAACCAAAAGGCATAGTTCAATATTCCAAGTCGACCCTGCAATAGAACCAAGAGAGAATAGGAAAGATGGCCGGCATGTGAAAGTGTGGGGGATGGGATAGACACAGGATGAAAATTGGGAGGGGATATTGGCAGATGGAATTAGATTGGGGGACAGGGGGTTGGGACAGAGGCTAATACTGTAGGTAGTAGATAGAACCAGTAAGAGGGAATGATGGACAAATGGAATCAGGTGGAGTAGGGGATGGAAGGATGAAAAAAAGATGAAAACTAGGTGAACAGATAAGTGTATGCAGAAGAGTGTTAGAGCTGAGGGTTACCTGAAAATGCATATGTCAATTTTCTTATCTTCAGATTTTAAACTACCCAAGCAGAATAGGTGTTGTTCCTACAATCTGCAATTTGTGGCAATTTACAACTACTACAAGGCTATGTGCTTAGCCCCCTGCTCCATTCACTTTTTACTTATTAGTGTGAGGCTAAGTATACATCCAATGCTATATTTAAGTTTGCTGATGATACCATTGTCATTGGCTGAATCAAAGGTGGTGATGAATCAGCATAGAGGAGGGAGATTCAAAATCTGGCTGAGTGATGCCACAACAACAACCTGTCACTCAATGTCAGCAAGACCAGGGAACTGATAACTGACTTTAGGAGGAAGAAACTGGAGGTCCATGAGCCAGTTCTCACTAGGGGATCAGAGATGAAGAGGGTCAGAAACTTTAAATTCCATGTTGTTATCATTTCAAAGGATCTTTCCTGGACCTAGCATGTAAATGCCATTACGAAGAAAGCACACAGTGTCTCTACTTTCTTATAAGTTTGTGAAGATCCAGCATGCCATCTAAAACTTTGATAAACTTCTATAGATGTGTAGTGGAGACTATATTGACTGGTTGTATCTCAGTCTGGTATGGAAACACCAATACCCTTGAATGGAAAAGCCTACAAAAAGTAATGGATATGGACCAGACCATTATGAATAAACCCCTCCATACCACTGAGCACATCTACAAGGAGTGCTGTTGCAGCAAAGCAGCATTCGTCATCAAGGACCATCCAGGCCATACTCTCTTTTCATTGCTGCCATCAGGAAAAAGGTACAGGAGCCTTAGGACCCAGCTATCAGGTTCAAGAAGTTATTACCCCACAACTTTCAGGCTCTAACTGGAGGAGATAACTTTACTCACATTCCCTACACTGAACTGTTCCCACAACCTATGGACTCTTCATGCTCTCAATATTTTTTATTATTATTATTATTATTATTATTATTGTTGTTGGTGTATTTTTTATTTTTTCTCAGCTCACGCTGGTAAATCCTGAGGTACAGGCATAGCCAAGCACCCTCATTTCTCAATTGATAGGAACTTTCAGACTATTCTAGTGGTGTTTAGCATTGTAGATTTCTGGAGATTTACATCAATATTTCTGTGTAGACCTATTTTTAATGCTATTGTGTAGCGACTTTCGGATGATACCTGGTGTAGATATTATTATTGGGACAATGTATACCCTGTTCATGTTCTGTAGTATTTCAATTTCCACTTTTAACTCAGCATATTTCCAGTGTTTTTCACATTGATCACTGTATGTTATGTGTGTTTGGAATGGCTATATATTAAGTTGTTCTTGTTTGTTTATCCTTTATGATATATCCATTCGATTATTATGGATGGCCCTATCTGTAATAATGGATCAGTTGTAATATAACTTGTAAGATTTCTTTTCTTTTTGTATTTGCTGTCTGCTGTCTTTTGCACACTGATTGTTTGTCTGTCTTGGCGGGGGTGGAATTTCATTGATTCTATTGTGTTTCTTCTATTTACTGTGAATGTCCACAAGAAAATTAATCTCAGTGTTGTATATGGTGACATATATGTAATTTGATAATAAATTTACTTTAAACTTTGAATTTGCATTGTTGATACAGCAGAATATGGATCAATGGGAAATTATAAGCAGAGAAATGATAGATGATTTTAATTCAGAAGAATGAAAGGAGATCTTAGAGAAGCATACAAAATTATGAAAGGGATAGATAAAATAGAGGCAGGAAAGTTGTTTCCACTGATAGGTGAAACTAGAACTAGGGGACATAGCCTCAAGATTCAAGGGAGTAGATTTAGGACAGAGATGAGGAGGAACTGCTTTTCCCAGAAAGTGGTGAATCTGTGGAATTCTCTGTCCAACGAAGCAGTGGAGGCTACCTCAGTAAATATATTTAAGACAAGGTTGGATAAATTTTTGAATAATAGTGGAATTAAGAGTTATGGACAAAAGGCAGGTGGGTAGAGATGAGTCCATGGCCAGATCAGCCATGATTTTATTGAATGACTGAGCAGGCTTGATGGACCAGATGGCCTACTCCTGCTCCAATTTCTTATGTTCTTACGTGAGATATTGCACTTTGGGAGGTCAAATGTAAGAGGATACATTACTGTAAATGGCAGCACCCTGGAGAGCATCGAGGTACAGATCCATAGCTTCCTGAAAGTGATAGCACAAGTGGATAGTAAGGTAAAGGTGATCATCATCAATCAGGCATCAAGTATTAAAAAAAGTGGTCATTTTGCAGCTGAATAAAACTTTGTTTAGTTCATATTTGGAATAATATGTGCAATTCTGGTTGCCAAAATAAAGGATAGATATGGAGACTTTGGAGAAAGAAGTTCGCCAGCAGACTTGGTGCAGGGTTTTAACTCAAAATATTGTCAATTCCTTTCCTCCTATAGATGCTGCTCGACCTGATGAGTCCAACAATAGGTTGCAGATTGCTTCAAATTCCAGCATCTGCAATCTCGTATGTCTTCACCAGAATTTGGCGGGAATTAAAGAGTAGTTTTTATAATGAGAGGTTGGACACATTTGGATTATTTTCCCTAGAGCATCAGAAGCTAAGAGGTGACCTGACAGAAATATATAAAATTATGAAAGACATTTGTAAGGTAGTAAATCAGAGTCCTTTTCCCAAGGTGAAAATATCCAATACAAAAGGGCATTGTTCCAAGATGAGAGGGGGAATGTTTAACAGAGATCTATGAGACAAGTTTTTTTTCATGCAGAGTACCTGGTATGCACTGCCAAGGGAACTGGTAGAAGCAGATGTAATAGCAATGTTTAAAAGGTATTTAGACAGGTATGTGAACAGCTGGGAAAAAGTAATACAAACAATGGCAGACAAATAGAATTAGAACAATTAGCATCATCGTCAGCATAGACATTATAGGATAAAAGGCCTGTTTATGTGCTGTTCTGTACTATGCTTCTTTAAAAACAGGGATAATTCATATCAGGCCCAAGGGAGTTAGCTAGCGAAATGCTCTAGTGTATCTAGCATTTCCTCCTTCCAGTTACAGATCTATTCCAGATTATCTGCATATCCCTTAACCTCTTCAGCCTCCTACTTCTACCTGGTGAATACTTTACAAATTCTTTCCCATCTAAATCCCTCACACTCATGATCTACAATCACCGTTGACTTATTATCCCTCTTAACTCCATTCCCCTGCCTTCTTTAGCACTTGCTATCATCTGCTGTAATATTTGACTTCCTTCAGCAAAAAAGAAAAATGCATTTGTGGGTATCCTCCAATACATTTGAATGTCTGCCACAATTAAGCAGCTACCAATATTATGTATGAGCTGTGAATTGTGGAATCAGGCAAGGATAAAATTTCTATTAAGCATCAACATTCTAGAGATAAAGAAATTGGCAATGACTTCCATCACAACTTCTTCTCACTACTTCTTAATTATCTACCCAGAACTTCTTCCATAACCAATCCTTTACAAATTTTCTATTAATACCTCCAGAGCAGTAACCAATGGCAAACTGCACAATGTTCTGAAACATTCAAATTGTTAAGGCACAGAATCAATTTATCACCCACTACATCTTCCCTTCAAGAGACACAGTTACCATTCAGTGTCATTGGTCTGATGATAAAACACCATCCCTGAACTTGCTTATAGCCAATGAACTATGTGGGGTGCAAAAGCTGCATGCAACAATTATGCAAATAAGCAGTCAGCACAATGTCATTATTTTACAACGCAATGAACAGGTACTGTATGGGTTAATTGCAAACTGCAACCACTATGTTTATTTTCAAGATTTATTCAATTTAAATTCTATGTCTAACTCAATTCACTTTTGAGCCATAATATACACCAAATCAAAAGGTTGCTGGTAAAAACCAAAGGCGGCCAAAATATATGATGAGGTGGAAAGATGGCCATCAATATGCAGTGTAGTCCTCAAGTCTTAATATCTAGCAAAGCAGTCATAGTACAGCAGTAGCCTGTAATTGTTGCACTATTTGGTACACAAGAACAGAATTAAGGTGCATTTGAAAGGAAATGATAGAGAAAGATCCTCAAGACTAATGGGTAGATCAAATTTTAATGTTATCAAATATTGCTAACTAATCTATTCCATAACTCCATAACTTTTATTGCTGAGAAGGCATGCATTCCAGCTGAAACATTATCATGCTACAAATTATCTTGAAAGTACCCTGGAGTTCAATGACAAAGCTCTGCATTGTATCAGACGTTTGCACAATATAACTGAGTTTCAGAACATTTAACTTCAAAGAATATTGCTTAAAACTACTGCAATATAACCTAGCTGCAAGATAAGTGAATTGTGACATATAGGATAAACTACGGGTTCTGCTTATCAGTCCTCATAATATATGTTCATTCATCATACAAATTTTAATGATTACTTTGTTTCAGACCATGAAATTCCACAGAATAAATGAGGAAGGAATTACATGAAGGGTCAAATTGTGGAAATTGTTAAAGTTAAGAACTTGAAAGAAATACGGAAAAAATGAATTTGTAATATATTCTATGTACAGGATTAACATGAATAAGTTTCTCTGGTATCCCTTCTAATTCACTCCTAGACAGACATATTCATATCCACATAAACATGAAACACAATTAGAAGCTAATAGTGGGATCTTTTGAAGTCAGAATTCTAAAATTGACTGCTTCTATTACATATGCAAAAGAAAAGCTTGTATTTGTTATAATACAAACCTAAGAAGGAGAACGCCGTTAAAGTCAAAGACGACAAAGTACTCCAATCTAAAATGCAGTTGCTACTAACAATTTTACCTTGGTTTCCAGCCTTAGATAACTTAGGTGCACTCGCCATTAAGAAGTCAACATCAATTTCATCTTCATGGCAACCATTAGAATTCTAAAGTAGTAAAATGTTTTCACTATTATTATTTTAATAACATTTATTATTTATTAAATAATATTATTATTTATTATTCCAAAATATGCTCAGTCACATTTCAAATTCAAAGCAATGTTTGCTCAGTTTCAAATCCTTGCCAGTACTAAAGAGTGACTAAACCACTGAAAATCAGTGGATTTATTCAGACTTTGATAAATCTCCCCATTTATCATATAAGGTTGCATGAACTTTATTCTAGAATTAAACAAATCTTAATTTTCTATAGTTTGTACTCCAAATGCATCTATTTCTGAAGTACAATGCAGAAAACAGGCAAAGAGCAAATGCAGTGGAGCAATGTCATTTATATGGTTCATGTACTTCTTATAACAGGTGAAGCAAGCAGTGTGACTGCAGTTCACTGAACTACAGTATTCTACTTATCTTTTAACATGCATTGGAGCAGTATGCTGTGCAAGATGTTGGTGAGATTGCATTTGGAGTGTGCATGCAGTTCTGGTTGCCTAGCTATAGGAAGAATGTCATTAAGCAGGAAAAATTCACAAGTATGTTGCCAGGACTGGATGATATAAGGTTTTGAACTGAATAGATTGGGGCTGTTCTCCCTGAGCACAGGAAAAGTACTCAGAATCAGAATCAGGATTAATGATAATGGCAGATGTGGTGAAATACATTAACTTTGTGGCAGAGTACAATCCAAATCAAGATAATAGAGAAAAAACACTGAATTATAGTAAGTGTATATAAATAAAAGTTAAATTAAGTTAAATTGGATGGCAGAGGGGAAGCTATTCCTGAGTAACTTTGAGTAACTTTGTGTCTGCCTTCAGGATTCTGTTCCTCCATCCTGATGGTAGCAATGAGAAGAGGACATGTCCTGGGTGGTAGGGGTCCTTAATGATGGACACCACCTTTTTGAGGCACTGTTTCTTGAAGATGTCCTAGATACAACTGAGGCTAGTGCCCATGATGGAGGAGTTGACTAGATTTACAACTCTCTGCCACTTACTTCAATCCCGTGCAGTAGCCCATTCCCTCCCATACCAGACAGTAATGCAACTGTCTTTGTTCAAATAGTTCCTTCTCACTTAAATTGATAGCATCTCAGAAATCCTCTGCCACTTTGACAGTCTGCAATTCTTAGATCCCAGATGGTTCATTTCACCACAGCTATGCAATATCTTTATCTCCAGGAATGCATGAGTGTCCTTTGCTTCTTTCTGAACAGAAGCTCAATCAGCCCCCTAGTCCACCACTCTTCTTCAATGGCTGCACTTATTCTCCTTTAACTCCATTCACTTCCTCCAACTTTCTATGTTGCCACATGAACTCGGGAGTCTAAGCTCTACATGTATTTTTTTGGGAATGCAAACAATAGTCACTGTTGCAGTCTTAGCAACGCACACAAAATGCTGGAGGAACTCAGAAGGCCAGGCATCATCTATGGAAAAAAGGGTCGATGTTTTGGACCGAAACCCTCAGGCAAGACTGGGGGAAAAAACCTGAAGAGTAAATTTAAAAGGTGGGGGAAGGGGAGAGAGAACCACCAGGTGATAGGAGAAACCTGGAGGGGAAAGAATGAAGTAAAGATCTGGGAAGTTGATTGGTGAAAGAGACAGAAAGCCATGGAAGAAAGGAAAAGGGGGAAGGTGCACCAGAGGGAGGTGATGGGCAGGCATGGAGATAGGGTGAGGGAGGGAAAAGGGGATGGGAAAGGGGAGGGGTTGGGGGTACATTACTGCAAGTTTGAGAAATTGATGTTCATGCCATCAGTTTGGAGGCTACCCAAGCGAAATACAAAGTGTTGTTTCTCCAACCTAAGAAGCTCATCTTGACCCAATGCACACCACCAGAACAAACATAGAGTGACTTCAAATGAAGAAAATCGATGTCCTTGAGTGTCCCATTCAGAGTTCTGACCGTAACCTGATCGAACATCTCTGGCAACACCTCAAGTATACTCTCCATTGCTGCTCACCAACTAACCTGGCACAGCTTGAGCAATTTTGCAAAGTGAAATGGGCAAATATTGCTCCATTATGTTGTGCAAAGATAATAGAGACATCCAAAAAGACTACAGGATTCAGTCCTACTAAGTACTGAGTAAAGGGGGATGAATACTTTTGAACTGCTGACATTTTTTTTGAACTTTTAGTTTTTCATGCTTTACAATTTCCCCTATTTTGTTTTGGGCTCTTCTGTGGAAAGAAAAGAGCAAGTGATTCACAAATAAAAATTCTTAGTTAGATTGATCAAAATGTTTGGTTGTAATATTCATTTATGTGAACAAAGGGTTGGGGTTGAATACTTTTACAAAGGTGTTGTTCTTCCAACCTAAGTGTGGCTTCATCACATATCCATGGCAATGGAATGGGAACAGGAAGTAGAATTAAAATGGGTGGCCACTGGGAGATCTCATTCATTCCAGCAAACGGAGCGTAGCTGCTAGGCAAAGCAGTCTCCCAATCTACATTGGATATCACCAATGTACAGGAGGCCACACCAGGAGCACCAAACACAGTAATTGACCCCAACAGACAGACAGGTGAAGTGTCGCCTCACCTGGAAGGACTGTTTAGGGCCCTGGATGGTAGTGAGGGAGGAGGCGTAGGGGCAGGTGTAGCACTTGTCCCACTTGCAAGGATGTGCCAGGAGGGATATCAGTGGGGAGGGACGAATGGACACGGGAGTTGTGTAGGGAGCAGTCTCTGCGGAAAGCAGAAAGTGAGTGGGGGGGGGGGAAGAGATGTGCTTGGTGGTGGGATCCTGATGGAGGTGGCGAAAGTTTTGGAGATTTACGTGCTGGATGCAGAGGCTGGTGGGGGTGGTAGGTAAGGACAAGATGAACCGTATCCCTGGTAGGGTGGCGGGGGGATGGGGTAAGAGCAGACATGTATGAAATGGAAGAGATGCAGCTCAGGGCAGCATTGATAGTGAAGGAAGGGAAGCCCCTTTCTTTGAAAAAGGAGGACATCTCCTTCATTCTAGAATGAAAAGCCTCATCCTGAGAGCAGATGTGACGGAGTTGGAGGAATTGGGCAGTCCTACTCAGGATCCTGTATTTATCAATCCATTGAAAAATGTGATGACTGCACAAATTCTACTTTCAATTCATTGCCAACTGCCAGACATAGGATAGTTTAGTGATCAAGATCCATTAAAAACCCACATTTTACAAATTACATTTCCCCTATTTCCCATTCAACTACTCCCACTTCCTTCCAGAGACAAAGATAAGCGTTCTTCCAGCCAAGATTTCACACTCATTTGTGTAATTTCTGCCACCTTCAAAGGATTTACATTACAAAACACACCTTCATCTTATACTAATCAGAATTATTAATTACCTGAACAACAACACACACAAAATGCTGGTAGAACACAGCAGGCCAGGCAGCACCCATAGGGAGAAGCGATGTTGACGTTTCGGGCCGAGACCCTTCGTCAGGACTGATTAATTACCTGGCTTTCTTTCGTCTCCACCAACACCCAATTTGCAGAAAGTAGACCATTTACCCAATCCTATAGCAAGGTGTCAATCTGCAACATTGTTTTCCAATACATTAGAAATGAGCTGTACGTGTCTGTGTATGTATTTACTTAAAAAGTATTTTTATTCATAAACAAAAAAGTAAATTAAGTACCATGGTTGGATATAGGATATAAATCTTGATTTTCTCATACCTGCATGAAAAGGTTTTGATTTGCCACTTCTTGTGGTCTAACTGCAGAAACGGGGCCATAGTTCACTCTTGGAGGAATAAACAATTTGAAAGGATTATCCTTTATACCCTCGCCAACCACTTTGGGTTCCATTACTTAATATCTGTAAAACAAAATTCAACAACTTTCAAATTTTAGGAAACTATAACAATGAAATTTAAAAGTTGATTTCCAATTTAGGAAAGTGTAGGGGAGATCTAATAAGAGGTATACAAAATTATGAGGAGCATAGATAGGGTAAACACAAGCAAGCTTTTTCCACTGAGGTTGGGTGAGACTAAACGCGAGGTTATGGGTTAAGATTGACTACCACCCAGTGGCATTGGCACCAATCAGCATTAAGTTCTTTGAACAGCTGGTAATCGTACACATCAAAAACTCCATTCCTGCTACACTGGACACTCACCAATATCCTTACCGACAGAACCGCTCTACGACAGATGCCATAGCATCTGTCATGCACTTGGCCCAGAAACACATCTAGAAAATAAGGACATTTAAGTCAGGATGCTGTTTCTGGATTTCATTTTGGTATTTAACACTTTTGTCCCACAGAATTAGGTGAACAAACTCCTCAGTCTAAATTCACCACTGGGCAACTGGGTGTTGAACTTCTTAACCAACAGACCTCAGATAGTCAGTATCCACACTGCTCATCCTTTCCCATCATCTTCAACAGGGCTGTGTGCTGAACCCACTGCTGTACACTCTGCTCACATATAAATGCATGGCCAAACATTAATCAGTAATCACATTGTCAAGTTCTCTGATGACACAACAGTGGTGTGGCTCATCACCAACAATGAGACTGCCTCTACAGAGAGGAGGTGGAAGAGTTTGAAGCCTGGTGCCAAGTAAATAACCTCTTCCTCAATGTCAACAAGACAAAGGAGATGGTTATTGACTTCAGGAGATCTCGCACCACTCTTTATGTTGATGGCACAACAGTGGAAACTTTAAGTAGTTTCAAACTCCTAGACTGCACATCTTGCACAACCACTCATTGTCCTTGAACATATCCTGTACGATCAAGAACGCCCACCAATACCTCTACTTTCTGAGGAGGCTGAAAAAAGCTAGATTATGTACATAAAAACTCACATCCTTCTACAGATGAGCAGCAGAAAGTATCCTAACATGCTGCATCATTGCATGGCATGGTGGCCAGGAAGTCTCTGCACAACAGGTAGTCAGAACTGCTTAATGCATCACCGGCAGCAGCCTGCCTACACCCCACCACCCCCCAACAACATATATACAGAAAGGTGCCGGAAAAAGGCCAGCAATATCATGAAGGATCCCACCCAACCAGCTCATTTATTATTTGTTCCATCCCCATCGGGGAGATGGCTACATAGTATCCATGCTAGGACCATCAGACTCAAAAATAGTTACTTTCCCCAAGCAGTAAGGCTAATCAACACATCCAGCCATTAACCTACCTCACCACACCCTCACCACCAATACTTTATAATTTTCTGCCTGAGTCACCTCATGTACAGACAATCCTATACCTAGCATCACTTTATGTACATACAATCAATCTACAATATGCAAATAGGATATGTCATAGATTTATATTTACTGTGTTTTTATTGTTGTGTTCTTTATCTTATTTTGTGTGCTGCATTGGATCCAGAGTAACAATTATTTTGTCCCTCTTTACCCTTTTGTACTGAAAATTATATAAAAACTTGTATTTTGAACAGGCAGTAATTTCAGCATAATGCTTCTCTGAGTGAACAATCCTCAATATGAGCTTTAAAGATTAGCTTTTTTTGTCATGTGTACATCAAAACATCATAAACACATTTTTTCATCAACGGCCAACATAATCCAAGGATTGTGCTAGAGCAGCCCACGAGTACCAGCATGCCTCCAGTGCAAACATAGCACGCCTACAACTCACTAATCTTAACAGTACATCTTTGGAATGTGGGAGGAAACTGTAGAGCCGGGGGAAACCATGCGGTCATGGGGAGAACATACAAACTCCTTGCAGATAGCGGTGGGAATCAAACCCTGATTTGTGATCGCTGGTGCTGTAAAGCGACTGTGCTAACCATTATGCTACGGTGCCACTTTGATTATTTAAATGGTGAATTTGTTTAATTTTATTTTAAATCTAGTCTTCTAGCCTTTAGCTGTTGTTTTTACTTGAGGCATGTAACAAACCTTGGAAAGGGGACAAAGCTGCATTTGTAATTAGGGAGCCCATTACTATCAGATGTAAGTCAATTAAGTTTAGGTGATTTCAGCTTCAACATTAAAAAGCGAGAATGCTAAAGCATAATTTAATTTCACTAGATAGTTCTTAGACTGTGGACTTTGCTGAGTCAGGGACAACAGTAAGCAGGGCTGTTCAAGTGAAAGAACACTTTGTAAATCAAGTAACTGATGAATGGCTAATGAACATTTTCTTTTCGGCTTTAATAGCTTTTAGCAAAGGTGACTTGAGGCATTCATCAAAGTACTAGAAATTGGGAGGAGGAGCTTTTTGGTATCTAATAAAATGTATAAGATCAATTCTATCCCTGTAAGTTTTAAAGTAGTGTTGGTAAGGTAATAAACAGTAAAAAAAAAAGTTGCTAATACTTTAGGGAAGGGGGGATAGGTCAGGATACATCATGGCTGCAACATTTAGGAAGTCCAGGACATCAAAGTGACCAAAGGCGAATATGTTGCCAAATGTTTGTCTTTAAATATTCATTTTATTGTCAAAGTATGTGTGTACAATACAACTCTGATATTTGTCTTCTCCAGATATTCATAAAATTGAGAAAAACCTTGGGGGTAATTGAAAGAAGACATTAACCATTCCCCCGGCACAAAAAGGAAAAAGAAACAAAACTTGCACAAAAGAACTAACAGATCGTCCACATGGAAAATGGCAGCTGGAACACCAAACCCCAAACTTCCCCCCTCATACAAAAACTAACAGATTGCCCACCTAGGAAACAGCAACCAGAACATCAAAAACCCCAACCCCCTCCCTTGCAAAACAAACAGCAACAACATCTCCCTCTCCCTCGCAAAAAAGAACTACACCAAAACCTCAACCCTCTCTCCCACATACAAAATCCAACAGATCGCCCGCACAGAAAAATCAACAAAAACATCAGACTCCAAATCCCCAACCACTCCCTCACACAAAAAACACATCACCCACCCGGAACCCCAGTCTGCCAATCAGCAACAAGAAAGAAAACACAGAAAGCTGTATTTAAACTACAGTCCAATAATATCATAAATCTCAGAATTTTGAAAACATCCTCTTGTCAAAAATCGAGGCGAGCTCAAATGCAGTCCTTCCACAAAGAGCAACCAGCATGCCACCAACCAGGGGCCTTCCAAATGCCATCAACCCATGGCATCCAATGAGAACAACCTCGGATCTCCTCCATGTTTGCCTCGATGGCTCAAACTTCTTCGAAGCTTCAAAATAGAGTCAATCATAGTTCCGCACTCCGTCTCTGGTCTTCTGCATGAGGTAGCCTAAGCTCGTGGTCCTCTCTGGGGACAGCAGAGTACCAGATCACTCAATCCAACTCCAAACTGTATATGTCATGGCTTCCAATAGTCAACAAAATACAATCAAGACAAAAAGAACAAGCAGAAGACATAGAAAAAGTGAAATAACTGAAGAGATTGACGATCTGAAAGATGTCGCTCAAGGAATCATTGTTTGCTGTTACCATCTTGACCAGAAGTTTAGAAGTACCTTCACTCTGTCCACCACAAAAGCAGGATCTCCCAGTGGCTAGCCATTTTAATTCAACTTCCCATTCCCATTCTGACATGCCTCCTCTACTGCCTTGATGTAGCCAAATTCAGGGTGCAGGAGCAGCCCCTCATAATCCTCCAACCTGACTGCATGAACATCAATTTATTTAACTTCTGGTAATTTCTACCTCTCCCACTTCTCTTTTTCTCCATTCCCCATTCTGGGTTACTCTCATCCCCTTCTTCTCTCCTCACCTGCCCATCACCTCCCTCAGGTTCCCTTCATGTTTCCCCTTCTTCCATGGTGCAATGTCCTCTCCTATTGGATTCCTTTTTCTTCAGCCCTTTATCTCTTCCACCCATCTCCACTCAGTTTCTTACTTCATCCAATCCATTCCACCCCCCCCCACCACCACCACCACCCACCTTGGCTCATCTCATTGATTCACCTGGCAGCTTCTACTCCTTCCACTCACCCCACCTTCTCATTTTGGCTTTTCCTCCCTTCCTTTCCAGTCCTGTTAAGTATCTCAGGCCAGAACATTGATTGTTTATTCCCATCCATGGATACTACAAGTCAATTGACTCCATATCTGTGATAAGAAAACTATTAGGAGCTATTACAAAATGTATTATTGCAGGCATTTAGAAAAATCTAAATAGATTACTGAACTCTGAGGTGCAAGAGGTCTGACTCTCCTAATCCATTATTTCCAAATGGTGTTGTACCACTATATTTGAGATAACCTTTGCAGGTAAGGTAAATGAGAATTCTAAAAGATCTTATGAATATATTAAGAGCAAATCGTAATTTGGTGGAATCTCATGTGGATAGGGTAGTGAAGAAAGCTTTTGGTATGCTGATCTTTACAAATCAGAGCATTGAGTATAGGAGTTGGGATGTAATGTTAGAATTGGCATTGGTAAGGCCGAATTTGAAATATTGTGTACAGTTCTGGTCACCGAATTATAGGATATCAACAAAATAGAGAGAGTACAGAGAAGATTTACTAGAATGTTACCTGGGTTTCAGCACCTAAGTTACAAGGAAAAGCTGAACAAGTTAGGTCTTTATTCTTTGGAGCATAGAAGGTTGAGGGGAGACTTGCTAGAGGTATTTAAAATAATGAGGGGGATAGATCGAGTTGACGTGGATAGGCTTTTTCCATTGAGAGTAGGGGAGATTCAAACGAGAGGACATGAGTTGAGAGTTAGGGGGAAAAAGTTTAAGGGTAACACAAGAGGGAATTTCTTTACTCAGAGAGTGGTAGCTGTGTGGAATGAGCTTCCAGTAGAAGTGGTAGAGGCAGGTTCGGTATTGTCATTTAAAGTAAAATTGGATAGGTATATGGACAGGAAAGGAATGGAGGGTTATGGGCTGAGTGCAGGCCAGTGGAACTAGATGAGTTTAAGTGTCGGCACGGACTAGAAGGGCCAAGATGGCCTGTTTCTGTGCTGTAATTGTTATATGGTTATATGTTATATGGTTAAAAGAGTAACTATGCAGAGAATAAGTCCCAGTGTGGTAATCCATGTGTTGAGCCACAGCAATTGAGCCAGGTCTTAAATGGAAGCTTCCCCATTGTATTTACTGTGGAGAAGACCAAGGAAGCTAGTGGAGTTTGGTGAAAAAACAATGAGGTTCTGAAACATACAGACATTATGACAAAGGAGCTGTTGGCCTTGAGGGACGTCAAGGTGGATAAATCCTCAAAGTCGGACTAGATGTGTCTGAGGTTGTTATGAAACATAAGGGAAGAAATCGCAGGGTCTCTGCATAGATTTTTATATCTTTGTTTGCCACAGGTGAGGATATCAGAAAACAGGAAAGCAGCTGCTGCTGTGCCTTTACAGTGGCTTCAAAAAGTATTTAGCCCCAACAATTTTCACATTTACTTTCTCATTTTCTAAATTTAAAATATATTGAAGTAGAACTTTCAGCTAATCTACAAAACATTGTGCATCATGTCAAATCAAAATAAAAATTCCAAAGCATATCAACAACGTATTAAAATTAAAAAACAAAGTTGTGGGGCTGATAATGTATTATTCCCCTCTGTTATTACTATGCTAACTTAACTTGGGTGCAATGTAGTGTACTACCTTACCAACTCACCCGATTTGTTCATGCAGAAAATTAGAGGATCACCTGTTTTCAATGAATTCATAACAATAAATATCCCCTCTTTCCTTAAAGCTCAACAGTATGGTAGATTTTCAACAGACCAAACCAAAATGAAGACAAAAGAGCATTCAAAACAACTGATAATAGAGAAGCACAAATCTGGGGAAGAGTACAAGACCATCTGACAGGCATCAAAATACCTCAGAGTTCAGCGCAATTCATCTTGAAAAAATGAAAGAAATATGAAACCTCAACCATAATGCCTAGGTCAGGCCAGCCCTCTAAACTTAGTCGCAATTGTAAGAGATGTTACTGTGACGCGAACAGTCACTCTGAGTGATTTAAAGAAGTCAGTGGCTGGAACTAGAGGTGAAGTTCATGGCTCCACAATTCCTAAGGCCTTGCACAAAAAGGGTATTTATGGAAAAGTGGCAAGGAAAGCATACACTTGCCCGTAAAGATTTTGTAAAGCATCACTTAGAAGATACTGTAAAGATGTGGAAGGTATTGTGGACGGAACTTTATGGCCTCAACTCTAAGTGGTACGTTTGGCATAAATCTAATCCTGTGCATCATCCCTACTGTGAAGAATGGTGGAGGTAGTATCATACAATGGGGATGCTTATCAGCAGCAGTAAACAGAAAATCTGCTCAAGGTTGATGGTAAAATGAATGCTGCTAAATGCAGAGAGATCCTGGATAAAAATCTGCTAGCTTCTGCCAGAAAACTAAAACTGGGGAGGAAATCAAATCATTAACAAGAGAAAATGTGCAGATACTGGAAATCCAAGTAACACACACAAAATGCTGGAGGAAATCAGAAGGCCAGGAATCTTTGAAAAAAAGTACAGTCGACGTTTTGAGCCTAAACTCTTCAGCAGGACAGGAGAAAAAAAGCTGAGTAGAAGATTTTAAAGGTGGGGAGATGGGAGAGAGAACCACCAAGTGATAGGTAAAACCTGGAGGGGGAGGGATGAATTAAAGAGCTGGGAAGTTGATTGGTGAAAGTGGCAGAAGGCCATGGAAGAAAGAAAGAGGTGGAAGAAGCACCAATGGGAGGTATTGGGCAGGCAAGGAGATAAGGTAAGAGAGGAAAGGAGGATGGGAAATGGAGAAAGGGGTGGGTGGGAGGCATTACCAGAAGTTTGAGAAATCAATGTTCATGCTATCAGCTTGGAGGCTACCAAATATTGCTCCATTACGTTGTGCAAAGGTAATAGAGATATCCAAAAAGACTACAGGCTGTAATAGCTGTGAGAGATGGTTCTAATTGAGCAAAGGGGGATGAATACCTTTGAACTGCTGACATTTCAGCTTTTGAATTTTTAGTTTTTCATGTTTTACAGTATCCCCTGTTTTTTGGGCTCTTCTGTGAAAAAAGAGCAAGTGATTCACAAATAAAAACTCTTAGTTAAATTGATCAAAATGCTTGGCTGTAATATTCATTTTTGCGAACAAAGGGTTGGGTGTTGAACACTTTTACAAAGCACTGTATTTATAGGCTTTTGCATAGTAGTCAGGATGTGTAGGCAAATGAGCCACCATATTTTAACGGTGATAACATTTCTGGAGTGGATTTTGAGAGACAGGAGCTAGCTGCATTTGGAAATACTGATTAGGAACAGGCAGCACGGCTTTGTGCATCAGAAATCATGACTCATGAATTTAATAGTTTTTTTGAAAAGTTTATCAAGAGAATTAAAGAGGGAAGGGTGGTAGACATTATTTATGAGGACTTTAGTAGGACATATATGATAGGCTAATGAGGAAGATTGGATCACATGAGAGCCAGGCTGAGCTAGCCAAATGGAATTAAACCAGTGTAGGTCTTGCACAGTGAATGGAGAGTGTTGTAGAACAGCGGAACAAAGAGGAACAAGTATATAGTTCCCTGAAAGCAGAGATGCAAGCAGACATAGCAGTGAAGAAGGTATTTGGCATGCTGGCCTTCAAATTTAATTGTCATTCAGTCATACATGAATACAGCCAAACAAAACTGTGTTACTCCAAGGCCAAAGTGTAAAACACAGTACTAATATCAAATGCAGCATAAGGCACATATAAGACAGCAAATACACAAGACTGCAGTAAAATTCAGTCACACAAAAACTCCAGGACCCTGAGAACATGAATGTTGCACTAATCTACAATTGAACATAATATGGCTTGTCTTTTGTCATGCAAACACTGGGGGAGGGGGGTCACCACTGACTACAGCCTGACGCTATGCCACACCACCTCCAACGTCTCTCTCGAGTGGCTGTAAACAGGCGACACCATGACTTGAGGCCACATGGCTCCCCCAGGACCCACCAATAAATCAGTGAATCAGACTTGCAGCATTCAACACCATGTGGAACTGGGTCTTGCAATCACAAGAAAAGCGATTAAGGTGATCACTTGCTGGTTGACCACATACCACCTACGTGCACTGACTCCAATAACTCTCCGACGCAGGCAGCAGAACGATCTGCACCAAGTCCAGCTTCTTCACTTTCTCCATCAACTAGAAAAATCGCTGATGGGGTAGACCTGCAGTACTTTAAGTTCTTAATGTTGATCAGGGTCTTGCAATCATAAAAAATACATTTAACAAATACCTTTGGTTGACCCCCACAGAAGCCGCTGCATCTGAGCGCGCCGCCATCATACCGAAAGAAAAGGCATTGAGTACAGGAGTTGGGATTTTATATTACAGTTGTACAGGACTTTCATGAGACCACACTTAAGAGTATTATGTGTGGTTCTGATTATCCATTTATAAAAAGGGTGTTATTAAGCAGGAAAGGGGTCAAAAAAGATTCATGAGGATGTTACTAGTATTGGAGGACTTTAATGAGAAAGAAAGGCTAGATAGGCTGTGATGCTGTTCCCTAGAGTGAAGGAGGCTGAGGGTGACTTTTTAGAGGTTTATATAAAATCATGATTGGAATAGATAAGGCGGATGGTCACAGTCTTTTTCCCTGGAGAGTCTAAAACTAGAGACATAGTTCGAAGGTGAGAGGGAAAGAAAGTTTTTCAGAGTATGGCAGGTATATGGAAAAAGCAATCAGAGGAAGCAATAACAAAATTTAAAGGATATTTAGATAAGTACACATATTGGAAAGGATTAAGAGGAATATGGGTCAAGCGCAGACAAATGGGAGGAGTCACCTTGGTGACTCATACTCCAGGCTAATATTTTCGTCAAATGGGAACGTTCAAGTACATTTATTTTCAAAGAATGTATTAATTATGCAAACACGAGGAAATCTGCAGATGCTAGAAATTCAAGCAACACACACAAAATGCTGGTGGAATGCAGCAGGCCAGGCAGCATCTATAGGAAGAAGTACAGTCGATGTTTTGGGCTGAGACCTTTTGTCAGGACTGAAGAGAGGAGTGAAGATAGCGAAATCACCTTTTGCCTCATATCTGGGCCTGCGTTTCAATTGTCTTGTACCTTGAACTGGGACCAAGGCACTGCTGCTGCGGAAGGCCCCAAGCCTAGATTGGGATGCATGCTCCAGTTCCTTCCCAAAAGCAAGAGCTTAAACTTCAGGAGAAAACACAGACTGCCACATTGACTAATTTCAAATTAGGAAATGAGCAAAATCCAATGATCATTTTAATGAAAGTGACTTTATGGGTTTCTTTACAGCTTTGAGTGATGTTAGGTGAAGAACTGGTGTGAAAACCACAAAGTCACTTTCATTAAAATGGTCACAGGATTTCGCTCATTTCTGAACTGAGCTGAACATTGGTCAGTTGGGCAGGGAGTGAATACTTCTTTTTTCTAAAAATACTTTATTCAGAAATATTACACAATAAAGTTATTTACATAGAAAAAACATTTGTTAAATCTGAGTCCTTATACAATAAATAAAGTTATTTACAATAAATTATGCATTGACTCTCTGTTCCTATTCAAATTAAAGATGTTTACAATAAAACAGTCATTGACTCTCAAACTCTACACAAGGACTAAAGACCTATTTACAATAACCATCTAGGCATTGACTCTCATTCCTTTAACGAAGTTCCTTTATGGTCTATACATTTCCAGCCACTCCTGAGGCACCATGTTGACTCATCTATCCACACCACTGATGAGGGATATTCTACTCCCCACCCGACCCCTCCCACTCCCGCAGGTTATGAACCTTAAACTGTGGTCCTTTCCCAACGGGTCTTCACGGTGGCTGCACCAAGCTTGAGTGCATCCCTCAGCACGTAATCCTGCAAGCGAGAATGTGCCAGCCGGCAGCACTCAGCCACGGACATCTCCATGTGCTGGTAGACCATCAAGTTTCAGGCTGACCAAAGAGCGTCCTTCACCGAGTTGATGATCTGCCAGCAGCACCAGATGTTTGTCTCCGTGTGCGTCCCTGGGAACAGCCTGTAAATCAGTGAGTCCTCAGTTACGCAGCTGCTGGGCATGAATCTTGACACCATCCCTTCCATCCTCTTCCACACCTTTTTCACGAACCCACAATGTACAAAGAGATGAGTCACTGACTCCGCCTCATTGCAGTCCTCTCGTGGGCAGCAGGGTGTGGAGACGACATTCCGGGCACACAGGAAGGATCTGATTGAGAGGGGTCCTCTCACCACCAGCCAGGTGAGGTCTTGGTGCCTGTTTGTGAGGGCTGGCGATGAGGCATTTTGCCAGATGTACTGGACAGTCTGCTCAGGGAACCACCCCAAGTCCACCTTGCCCTTCTCCTGCAGCGCCTTCAGGACATTACGTGCCGACCACTATCTAATAGCCTTGTGGTCAAAGGCGTTGACCTGGAAGAACTTTTCTATGAAGGAAGGGTATGGCAGCAACGACCAGCTGACTGGGGCATTGTGTGAGAGTGATCCCAGATACGTGGGCACAAAGTAGATAGATAGATAGATAGATACTTTATTCATCCATCCTTCGCAGCCAGGGCGACAGGTAGAACCTGGGCACATAGAGGTACTTCGTGCCCACATATCTGGGTTCCACACACAACGTGATGCAGCCACACATGAAGCTGGTCATCAGGGTGAGGGTGACATTGGGAACGTTCTTGCCCCCATTGTCCAAGGACTTGTGCATGACGGCCCATCTGACTCGCTCCATCCTCGATCCCCAGACAAATCTGAAGACGGCTCTGGTGATTTCCAAACTGCAGGAGTGGGGGATGGGCCACACTTGCGCCAAGTTCAGCAGCCCTGAGAGCACCTCACACTTGATGACCAGATTCTTGCCCGTTATCGATAGGGGGCGCCCTCCCCACAGTCCCAGTTTCTTTTTGACCTTGGCAGTCCGCTCCCACCGGATCTTCCTGCACGCCTCAGTCCCTCCGAACCAGATCCCCAACACCTTCACGTGGTTGGGCATAATGGTGAATGGGACACTGGATCGTTCGGGCCAGTTGCCAAAAAGCATAGCTTCACTCTTCATGCGGTTGACCCTGGCACTCGATGCCAGCTCGAACTGTTCACAGATGTACATAAGTCTGCGAACCAACCTCTGATCAGAGTAGAGAACGGTGACATCGTCCATGTACAGGGAGGTTTTAACTTGGGTCCCTCCACTGCCTGGCAGCGTCACCCCTCCTATGCCCTCATTCCTCCTGATGGCTTCAGCAAAGTGCTCAATGCAGCACACGAACAAGACGGGAGAGAGGGCAGCCCTGCCGGACTCCGGACCTGATGGGGAAGCTGTCTGTTTCCCACCCATTGACCTGGACTACACTAGATGTCTGTGTAGAGCAGTTTGATCCAATTCCGGATTCCCTCCACAAAATCCATTTTGGAGAGTACATCCGCCATGTACGTGTGTGATATCCTGTCAAAGGCTTTCTCCTGGTCCAAGCTGACCAGGCTGGCGTCCACCCCACTGTCCTGCACATAGTGATGGTGTCCCTCAGCAGCGCGAGGCTGTCCAAGATCTTCCTGCCACTTGCTCCAGTGCAGACTTGACCCTGTTGGCGATAGCCTTGGACAGGATCTTGTAGACCACATTCAGGAATGAGATGGGCCTCCAATTTCTAAAGTCTTCTCTCTCCCCCTTCTGCTTGTAGATGAGGGTGATGATGCCTTTCCTCATGGATTCTGACATACTGCCCGCCAGAAGCATTGCGTTGTACACTTCCAGCAGGTCGGGGGCTATCCAGTTCCACAGAGTCGAATACAATTCAACCGGTAGCCGTCACCTCCGGGAGTTTTATTCAACCCAAAGGAACGGATGGAAAATGTCAGCTTGTCTAGGGTCAGTGGCTGCTCCAGACTCTTCCACTTGCCGTCGTCTGAGACTTGCATGATAGACGACAGGAAGTTGTGGAAGGCTGTGGAGTCTGTGGTTTTCTCGTCGTACAGACCAGCATAGAAGGACCTGCAGACTCTCAGCATGTCTGTCTGCGAGGACGCGAATGAGTCATCCTCTTCCTTAAGGTTGTGGATCACAGAGCTCCCCCCTGTGCACCTTTTGGAAGAAGAAGCGTGAGCACGTCTCTTCCTGCTCCACGGTTTGGACCCTTGATCGGAAGATGATCCTGGAGGATTCGGCGGCAAAGTGCTGGGCTTGCTGGGCCTTCACCTCCCGTAATTCCTCCCTGACATCCACCCTCTTCGACTGCAGAAGGAGGAGTTGCTGCAACTCAGTCTGGAGTTTACGCAGTTCCCTCTGCCCCTGCTTTGCTTTCTGGATACCCTTGAGGATGAAGAACCTCCTGATGTTCTCCTTGGTGTCTTCCCACCAGAGAACCGGGAATCAAAGAAGGTTCTCCAACCTGTGTACAGTATTCCCTTTCTAGTTCCTTAATATTCTTTGGGGTCAGCAGCTTTACGTTCAGCTTCCACATCCCTCTACCTGCCTTCCGGTCCTCCCGTAGGTGACAGGTGGCTCGCAGAAGGCCATGGTCAGAGAAGAACCTCTGCAGTTGTGAAGGTGCGGCAGACTGCTCACTCCTGAAGGAAGGGGACGTCCCGTCAGCATATGCCCAGTACTCTTCACACTGCCATTACAGATTACAGATCATCGTCCTCATTTTGGCCGTCCTGAGCCCTCATGCCCACAGACCTGGTGAAGTCCTCCACCTGCTGAGGGCTCATCAGGTACCGTGGGTAGACCTCACTAGGGAGAGGCAGCACCGGTTCGGCACCCAGAGGAACCTCCGGGGCAGCCTCTCCAGAAGTTTTACTGCTCCCGGATTCCCGGAGCTGAGGGGCACTGCTGATCTCCACCTCCTGCGGCTGGGGGGTGGCCAGCAGACCTCCACTGTTCCCTTGACTCTCCTCAGCCCGATTAACCCGCCTCTTCCTCTGGCCACCCCCACCTCCCTCCTCCTCCGAGGAGGAGGAGGACAGGTGCCCAGAGGATGTGGTATACTCTAGCTGCCCACTTACTTCAGGTTTTGAGACGGAGACAATGACGGGCGCGGGGTGCAGAAGGAGAAGGCGTCCGCTAACCGACAGCTCGCGGCACCCGCTCGAGCAGCCCCTGCCTACCGCGCATGCCCGGGCCGCTCCCGGCGCCAAATGCAATTGCGGAGTTGGGAAACTTCGGGAATCTGTAATTCCCGGGACTCTGAATCTTTCCCAACATACGTAAGGCATTGGCTTTATTCCAAGCTGTTTTTAGTTTTAAAAATGTCCATCTTTCAACAATAGTTCCAAATGCTGCAGTGTTTTCACCTTTGGAAAGCCAGTACACAGTGGTCAGGCTACCAAGAGTCCAAATAAACATTTTATTATTAGGACATAGTCAAGTAAAATGTAGCAAACAAAGTACATCGGGGAAACTTCGCATCGTTTGTTTTTGAAAAATACCGCAGTTTAACATTGGGGGCACTGTGTTCCCGGATGATAAAACCATTTCAAACACGCAGTTGCTTGCACTTTCAGTGGTAATACTTACCAAGATTTCCCGATGTTGTTTCCCAACGGCAAGGAGTCAGGACTTGTGTATAATACAAGGTAATGGACCACTCTCCGGCATCTGTGCACATTATATGAAATGATTTTCAGTAGATAAAGGGGAGGAAAGGAGAATGATTTCCTTATTTCTAAAATTTAGTTATTAAACCCTCATTCAAAGAAAATACAGGACAACTAAGTTTACTTTCAAAATATGGTTGTTGGTATTTTAATCACAAAAGGCAAGTATTTCCATCTTTAAATGCTGGATATTTTTTCTTCATTTGTCTATAAAGTGTGATACTATGTACAATGGTGTCTATATGGAAGGTGACTGACAGGAAATGATAAAATAGTGATGGTGGCAGTGTGATGGGATGGGTCCCTGGGTGAAGGTGTTGAGCAGCCTTACTGCTTGGGGTGTGCTTTTGAGTGTGGTGGTCCTTTTGTGAGTGTTATGTGGCCCCCTCCCTGATGGGAGTGGGGCAAACAGTCCATGACTATGGTCAGTGGGATCCTTCATGATATTTTTCTGGCACTTTCTGTATATATGTCCTTGATGGTGGGTAAGCTGGTACCAGAGATGCATTAGGCAGCTTAAAGACTTCCTGTCTGCCACAGTGCAGTTTCAGTGCCATGCAGGATACAGCTCACCATGATTTTGCTTATAGTTGCTCTCCATGAGTATAGGTGAGCATTGTCCAGCCACCTTCAGCCTTCTCGGAAAGTAGAGGTATTGATGAGCTTTCTTAACTGGAAAATGTGTTCTGGGACCATGAGAAGTTGTACACTACCAGGAGTTTGAAACTGCTTGCATATTCCACTGCTGTGGCATCAAGGTAGAGAGGGGTGTGAGTGGTGTGAGTTCTTCTGAAGTCGATAACTATCTCTTTTGTCTTGTTGGCTTTGAGGAAGAGGTTATTTGCCTGACAACTGGACTCAAACTTTTCCTCCTCCTCTCTGTAAGCCATTTCATCGTTGCTGGCGATGAGCACCACTAACTATCATGTCATCGGTGAATTTGACGATGTGGTTACTCAGGTGTTCCTGTCTGTAACAGTTCTTTGAAACTGTTGTTCAAAATCAATGCAATGAGGGACATGCCCAAGCCCAGGTTGTCCTGGGATAGTCCCTGTTGCCTAGTCTAGCCATTGGCCGAGCCTTGTGGACCAGGGCCTACCATCAGACAGTTCAGTGTGAGGAATTAAGTTCTTGCTTTGAGTTTTAAGCTAAATGTTCCATACTGCTACCCCGAGTCTCTATGCAGCACAGAGCTAGAGTAAACTAGGTGATGTGTATGTTGGCTTTATGGGAAAAGCAGCATCTCCTATAAATGTCCAAGAACATGCATTTCTGAATCAAGCACATTACAAGATTATCAACAACCATATGTTTCACAACTCTGATGTACATTGTGGTATTCCGTGGTTGGCTGAACTCCTAATCTGAGAGCTCAGTGTTGCAAGAGAATTTGTCTTTCAGAAAGCTTAATTAGTTTGAGATGAAAGTGATATTAAAATGAATGACAGACAAATAAAATTTCTCTCCATGCACCCTATTGATCTGATCTTCTGGAGTAAGTAGAAAACTAAAAAAGGAATTCAAGAACAAAATAGGTGCCAAAGTAGATCACTCAGACCTTCAAGCATGGCCTGCCACCCAGTATGATCTAGACTAATTTACCCAAGGACTCAACTCCTTCTCTGTGTCAGATCCTCATAGCCCTCAATTCCCCAATCTTTCAAAAAATGTAGCTACCTCCAGATTTAATGAGGTTACTCAGCTGGTTTAAGCAGAGAATTCTAACCTTCTCAACATTATTTACAAGAAGAAATTTCTATGGACTTCTGTTTTAGATGACCAATGTCTTATCTTACAGACCCAGTCTCGACGAAGGTTATCAACCTGACCATTTCCCCCCACAGATAATAAAATGCAAGAAATTCAGCAGATGCTGGAAATCTACAGCAACACACACAAAATGCTGGAGAAACTCAGCAGGTCAAGCAGCATCCATGGAAATGAACGAAGAGTCGACATTTCGGGCCAAGACCCTTCTTCAGTACTGGAAAGGAAGGGGGAACACGCCAGAATAAAAAGGTGGCGGAGGGAAGGAAGGATAGCTAGAAGGTGATAGGTGAAGCCAGGTGTGTGGAAAAGGTAAAGAGCTGCAGAAGAAGGTATCTGATAGGGGAGGAGAATGGACTATGGAGAGAGGGAGGGAGGAGGGGACCTAAGAGGAGGAGATAAGCAGATGAGAAGAGGCCAGAATGGGGAATAGAAGAAGAGGGGATGAGGAAGAATAATTTTTTTTACCAGAAGGAGAAATCTATATTCATGCCACCAGGTTGGAAGCTACCCAGACAGAATATAAGTGTTGCAGCTCCACCTGGAGACTGGCCTCATTATGACACGAGGAGCACTGGATACAATGGATGACCCCAGCAGATTTCAGTTGAAGTGTTGCCTCACCTGGAAGGACTTTTTGGGACCCTGAATGGAGGTGGAGCAGGTGTAGCACTTTGGCTGCTTGCAAGGATACATGCCGGGAGGATCAAATGGACAAGGGAATCACAGAGGGAGCAATCCCTGCGGAAATCAGAGAGAGGTAGGGAGTTGTGCTTAGTGGTAAAATCCCTTTGGAATGGTGGAAGCTGTGGAGAATGATGTGTTGAATGCAGGTGCTCATGGGGTAGTAGGTAAGGACAAGAGGAACTCTATCACTGTTACAGTGGTGGGAAATTGGGGTGAGCGAGGGGTGATCAGTGGGTCAGGCATCATCCCTCCACAGATGCTGCCTGACCCGTGGATTTCTTCCAATGGTTTATTGTTTTTCTAGCTTGGCTTGTGCCTATGCCCCCTTGTACAAAATTTTCCCACTAGTGAAACCATTTTGTCATCTCCCATGTTACGTTCCCTTATGATCTTCTGTGCTTCAATAAGATTACCCTTCATTCTCATAATCACCAGAGAATGCAGATCAAATTGTTTAGCCTCTCTTGAAAAGGCAATCCTCTGATCCCAGAAATAAGTCCAGTGGCTTATGCCCTCCATTGCTACTGTATCCTCTTAGGTGAGGAGTCCAAAACAGGTTTGACCTCACCAACACCCAATCCAACTCTAATAATCAATTGGTGGAAAAACAAATTAAGACATAACTCAGAAGGAGGCCAAAAGCCCACATAGACAATGGATTTTCTTTAGTGTCTTCTTTTGTAGTGACAGTACAAATTCCCCAACATTACATTTCCTTTCATTGAATTTGTCTTACTGAATGTAGAACTACAATTAATTGAGTTAGTTTTTTATATTTAATTATGCTATATGATACCCTTTGTAGATTTTATTGATTACTGTTTTCAATTAAAATTCAAAATAGTGTATAATTGTTTATTGAATATTCATAAATTCTAGCATTTCAAGGTACTGTATGTTACATTTTCTTCTATGAACCATCGACACATAATAAACTTGATAAAACAAACTGAAATGCATTTTGGTGACTTGGCAAATCCATACTTTGTTTATTCCAGCATTGTGTAATTGTTTATATAAAATCATATTAAAATTAACAAGGATTATTAGAATGTAAAAATAGCTGGGAAATACAATTATCCAAAAGCTGATTTTATATCTATTGCTCTAGTTAAAAATTCTCTACAAACTCCCTGGAACAAATCAGTTCATTTAAAGCAAATGAATAAATCTATTGTAATTACTGATAGGTCATCCTAGTAATGTGTAGCAACAGATGCTTTACACAGTAGGTGACAAGGTGATGGTCAGTATAATAAACTAATGTTAAACTATATTAAGTAAACTTCAGTGACTGTAATGAGTAGAGACAGCTGATTTGAGAAAGTAGCTGCTGAATGAAGAAATTAAAGGGAAATCTTGCATCTTTTATTCTGTCATAAAATTGTACTATAAAATAAAAGCCTGGTTTACGCTTGCACTGATGAGTCCAAAAATATATAACAATGCTCTGCTGTAATCCTTCATTGTACGTCCCAAATTTCACAAAGCAAGGGTGTAAGTTTCTGATCCTTCCTCTGCCAAGACATCAATACTTCTGAATGATTGTGGTTAAGAGTTCTAAGCTGAGTAAGTCGACCCAAAAGACGAGCAAAGCGTTGTGGACTTTCAGGATGATGGATCTTGGAATACTTGTATAAAATCTCCAAAAGAGGCTCCTGTAATTTTTCCACATGCATTTTATTCTTTAAATAAGGTCGATCTGAAGAAAAAAAATTAGCCTTAAGTTGTGACAATGATCACTGGCATGATTTGACTGCAACAATACATGTACGGGGGATAGACAATTTTTTTTTTAGTCAAGACATTAAATTATACTTTAGGAAAGTGTTAAAAAGAAAATCTGGCAGCAAGCTTTGGAATATACCCAACAATACCCTCCAATTTTATGGAAATTTATAAAGGAAAATCCCACCATTAATGGTGACTGAATTTTCTTTCTGTGTCTCTCAAGCTCATGCATAATGTCAAAATAACATCTAAGCCCACCTTTGTTGTAGCGTCCTCATAAAAAGTATTCAAATGGATGAAGCAAAGGGTATAGTGTTAAACCGGCACAAAAATTATAGTTGCAAATAGGATCCTTCAGGACAGTTGATTTTGTTCCCTATTATAACAGAACAGTTGAAAATTCCAAAATGCAGACTTAAGAAATTTCTAGGTTTTTTGGGCTTTCAAAAGTCAATCTATTTCTTGACCTCCCCACCAGTAAATAAAGCCATCATTCAAAGGTTCCAATTACTCTCAACTTAACCATCTAAGTTTTGTGTCTCCTTATGCAGTAAGTGAAGGTTTTCTAAATACTTGCCAATGGCACAGCTACACATACTCATGTCAACCTGAATGATTTTTGAATTTTACTTTCACAAAGTAAATTTTTATTATCAAAGTACATATATGTCACCATATACAACCCTGAGATTCATTTTCTTGTGGGCATAGTCAGCAAATCTACAGAATGGTAACTATAACAGGATCAATGAAAGATCAACCAGAGTCCTACTTGAGCTACTGAGTCCTACCTGTGAAGCCATACTGTGCATTTTCTACTTATTTTCTAAGTTCAAAGTAAATTTATTATTAAAGTAAATATACGTCACCATACACAACCCTGAGATTCATTTTTTTGTGGACATCCTCAATAAAACCATCATGGAATAATAACCATGTAATAGAATCAGTGAAAGACTGCACCAACTTGGGCATTTAACCAATGTGCAAAAGATAACAAACAGTGCAAATACAAAAAGAAATAATAATAAATAAATATTGAGAACATGAGATGAAGAGTCATTGAAAGTGAGTCCCTAGGTTTTGGGAACATTTCAATGATGGTGCAAGTGAAGCTCTGTGAAGTTATCCCCTTTGATTCAAGAGCCTGATGTTTGAGGGGTAATAACTGTTCCTGAACCTGGTGATGTGAGTCCCGAAACAGATATTACCCCTCACTTCAACTAAAGAATAATTAATATTTTATGAACAAAAATGCCAGTACACTGTAATAGTTCAATTGTTTTTCCTTCAGTTAGTTGTGGCACAAAATGACATAATAAGTAGTAAATCCTATGTGGTATATTATTTTAATGTTACGAGGATAAAGTCACAAGAATAAATAATATGGTTATAAGAAAGTTACTTCAATATTTTTTGATATTTGTTCTTAGCTTGACACATGAGGAGTAGCTTGACATTTAAACAAAGAATGGCAATAGGGTAATTCTGATGCAGAATAGTAGCTTAAAGATTCAAGTTGTAGAAATATGAATTACAAGAAATTTAGTGTAAACTCATGATAAAAATGAAAAGTCTAACAGTTAAAAAATATGGGAGGATTAATGTGAGACACCATAATAGGTGTGATTTCCCAGTAGCTACCCATTTCAGTTCGACTTCTAATCTCCATTCCGACATGTCAGCCCATGGCCTCTGGTATGGTCATGATGAGACTGCTCTGAGGTTAGAGGAGCAACACCTCCTATTCTGCCTGGGTAGCCGCTGACCTGATGGCATTAACATCGATTTCTCAAATTCAATAATTTCTACTCTCTCTCTTTTCTTTTTACATTCCCCATTCTGATTCCCCTCCTACCCATTCTTTTCTCCTGACCTGCTCATCACCTCCCTCTGGTTCCCCTCCACCTACATTTTTTCCCTTTTTCTACTGCTCCGTCCTATCAAATTACTTCTTTTTCAACCCTTTACCTCTTCCACTTATCACCTCCCAGCATTCTTTACCCATTGCCTTTCCCCTCTGCCAACCTTCTTCCCCCTTCCTTTACAGTCCTGATGAAGTCTTGGCCCAAAATGTCAATTTTTATTCCCCTCTATAGATGCTGCCTGACCTGCTGAGTTCCTCCCACATTTTGTGTGCGTTGGTATGGAAGGATTACATTTACTGATATGTAAAATACAGAAAGTACTCATACATGGTGGCAAAGTGGTTAGCATTCTCCGAGTGACCATATGGATTTCCTCCAGTTGCTCTCGTTTTCTCACATATTCCAAACCTTTATTGAGTTAGAGTTACTAAATCGTGAGCATGCTATGTTGGAGCCAGAAGCAGGCTGCCCCAGGACTATCCCTGGACTGTGATGGTTGTTGAGGCAAATAAGGCATTTCACTGTATGTTTTGATGCACATGTGACAAATAAACTAATCATAGCTTTATTTTTGTCTTTAGCTTTGCATTTGCCACCTCAGGGTTAAAGAGGGCATGACTGAAGCAGACAACCAATTAACCTTTAGCT